>NW_022060766.1:0-56429 GCF_003285725.1 Scaptodrosophila lebanonensis
TGCAGTTTTCTTTGTATTCTTTAATTGATTTTAGAAACTAAGTTTTAAGTCGATCGGTTGAAAAATGCGGATTTTTTCAAACAAACTTTGGAGCTACTTTTCCCCCTCTTTGGAGCTCGAATTTTCCAAAATCCCTTCTTAGTGCTCATCTACACCATGATAGGATACTTGAGCCCAAATTTCAGCATCCTAGCTTTTACCGTGTGGGGTGTTGACGCGGTTGCTTTTGTACCCCAAGAAAACCCCAATAATTCAAGCTCCAACAAAAAATTTAAAAAACCGAGTATGCAGTTTTCTTTGTATTCTTTAATTGATTTTAGAAACTAAGTTTTAAGTCGATCGGTTGAAAAATGCGGATTTTTCAAACAAACTTTGGAGCTACTTTTCCCCCTCTTTGGAGCTCGAATTTTCCAAAATCCCTTCTTAGTGCTCATCTACACCATGATAGGATACTTGAGCCCAAATTTCAGCATCCTAGCTTTTACCGTGTGGGCTGTGGGCTGTTGACGCGGTTTGCTTTTGTGCCCCAAGAAAACCCCAATAATTCAAGCTCCAACAAAAAATTTAAAAAACCGAGTATGCAGTTTTCTTTGTATTCTTTAATTGATTTTAGAAACTAAGTTTTAAGTCGATCGGTTGAAAAATGCGGATTTTTCAAACAAACTTTGGAGCTACTTTTCCCCCTCTTTGGAGCTCGAATTTTCCAAAATCCCTTCTTAGTGCTCATCTACACCATGATAGGATACTTGAGCCCAAATTTCAGCATCCTAGCTTTTACCGTGTGGGCTGTGGGCTGTTGACGCGGTTTGCTTTTGTGCCCCAAGAAAACCCCAATAATTCAAGCTCCAACAAAAAATTTAAAAAACCGAGTATGCAGTTTTCTTTGTATTCTTTAATTGATTTTAGAAACTAAGTTTTAAGTCGATCGGTTGAAAAATGCGGATTTTTCAAACAAACTTTGGAGCTACTTTTCCCCCCTTTGGAGCTCGAATTTTCCAAAATCCCTTCTTAGTGCTCATCTACACCATGATAGGATACTTGAGCCCAAATTTCAGCATCCTAGCTTTTACCGTGTGGGCTGTGGGCTGTTGACGCGGTTTGCTTTTGTGCCCCAAGAAAACCCCAATAATTCAAGCTCCAACAAAAAATTTAAAAAACCGAGTATGCAGTTTTCTTTGTATTCTTTAATTGATTTTAGAAACTAAGTTTTAAGTCGATCGGTTGAAAAATGCGGATTTTTCAAACAAACTTTGGAGCTACTTTTCCCCCTCTTTGGAGCTCGAATTTTCCAAAATCCCTTCTTAGTGCTCATCTACACCATGATAGGATACTTGAGCCCAAATTTCAGCATCCTAGCTTTTACCGTGTGGGCTGTGGGCTGTTGACGCGGTTTGCTTTTGTGCCCCAAGAAAACCCCAATAATTCAAGCTCCAACAAAAAATTTAAAAAACCGAGTATGCAGTTTTCTTTGTATTCTTTAATTGATTTTAGAAACTAAGTTTTAAGTCGATCGGTTGAAAAATGCGGATTTTTCAAACAAACTTTGGAGCTACTTTTCCCCCCTTTGGAGCTCGAATTTTCCAAAATCCCTTCTTAGTGCTCATCTACACCATGATAGGATACTTGAGCCCAAATTTCAGCATCCTAGCTTTTACCGTGTGGGCTGTGGGCTGTTGACGCGGTTTGCTTTTGTGCCCCAAGAAAACCCCAATAATTCAAGCTCCAACAAAAAATTTAAAAAACCGAGTATGCAGTTTTCTTTGTATTCTTTAATTGATTTTAGAAACTAAGTTTTAAGTCGATCGGTTGAAAAATGCGGATTTTTCAAACAAACTTTGGAGCTACTTTTCCCCTCTTTGGAGCTCGAATTTTCCAAAATCCCTTCTTAGTGCTCATCTACACCATGATAGGATACTTGAGCCCAAATTTCAGCATCCTAGCTTTTACCGTGTGGGCTGTGGGCTGTTGACGCGGTTTGCTTTTGTGCCCCAAGAAAACCCCAATAATTCAAGCTCCAACAAAAAATTTAAAAAACCGAGTATGCAGTTTTCTTTGTATTCTTTAATTGATTTTAGAAACTAAGTTTTAAGTCGATCGGTTGAAAAATGCGGATTTTTCAAACAAACTTTGGAGCTACTTTTCCCCCCTTTGGAGCTCGAATTTTCCAAAATCCCTTCTTAGTGCTCATCTACACCATGATAGGATACTTGAGCCCAAATTTCAGCATCCTAGCTTTTACCGTGTGGGCTGTGGGCTGTTGACGCGGTTTGCTTTTGTGCCCCAAGAAAACCCCAATAATTCAAGCTCCAACAAAAAATTTAAAAAACCGAGTATGCAGTTTTCTTTGTATTCTTTAATTGATTTTAGAAACTAAGTTTTAAGTCGATCGGTTGAAAAATGCGGATTTTTCAAACAAACTTTGGAGCTACTTTTCCCCCCTTTGGAGCTCGAATTTTCCAAAATCCCTTCTTAGTGCTCATCTACACCATGATAGGATACTTGAGCCCAAATTTCAGCATCCTAGCTTTTACCGTGTGGGCTGTGGGCTGTTGACGCGGTTTGCTTTTGTGCCCCAAGAAAACCCCAATAATTCAAGCTCCAACAAAAAATTTAAAAAACCGAGTATGCAGTTTTCTTTGTATTCTTTAATTGATTTTAGAAACTAAGTTTTAAGTCGATCGGTTGAAAAATGCGGATTTTTCAAACAAACTTTGGAGCTACTTTTCCCCCTTTGGAGCTCGAATTTTCCAAAATCCCTTCTTAGTGCTCATCTACACCATGATAGGATACTTGAGCCCAAATTTCAGCATCCTAGCTTTTACCGTGTGGGCTGTGGGCTGTTGACGCGGTTTGCTTTTGTGCCCCAAGAAAACCCCAATAATTCAAGCTCCAACAAAAAATTTAAAAAACCGAGTATGCAGTTTTCTTTGTATTCTTTAATTGATTTTAGAAACTAAGTTTTAAGTCGATCGGTTGAAAAATGCGGATTTTTCAAACAAACTTTGGAGCTACTTTTCCCCCCTTTGGAGCTCGAATTTTCCAAAATCCCTTCTTAGTGCTCATCTACACCATGATAGGATACTTGAGCCCAAATTTCAGCATCCTAGCTTTTACCGTGTGGGCTGTGGGCTGTTGACGCGGTTTGCTTTTGTGCCCCAAGAAAACCCCAATAATTCAAGCTCCAACAAAAAATTTAAAAAACCGAGTATGCAGTTTTCTTTGTATTCTTTAATTGATTTTAGAAACTAAGTTTTAAGTCGATCGGTTGAAAAATGCGGATTTTTCAAACAAACTTTGGAGCTACTTTTCCCCTCTTTGGAGCTCGAATTTTCCAAAATCCCTTCTTAGTGCTCATCTACACCATGATAGGATACTTGAGCCCAAATTTCAGCATCCTAGCTTTTACCGTGTGGGCTGTGGGCTGTTGACGCGGTTTGCTTTTGTGCCCCAAGAAAACCCCAATAATTCAAGCTCCAACAAAAAATTTAAAAAACCGAGTATGCAGTTTTCTTTGTATTCTTTAATTGATTTTAGAAACTAAGTTTTAAGTCGATCGGTTGAAAAATGCGGATTTTTCAAACAAACTTTGGAGCTACTTTTCCCCCCTTTGGAGCTCGAATTTTCCAAAATCCCTTCTTAGTGCTCATCTACACCATGATAGGATACTTGAGCCCAAATTTCAGCATCCTAGCTTTTACCGTGTGGGCTGTGGGCTGTTGACGCGGTTTGCTTTTGTGCCCCAAGAAAACCCCAATAATTCAAGCTCCAACAAAAAATTTAAAAAACCGAGTATGCAGTTTTCTTTGTATTCTTTAATTGATTTTAGAAACTAAGTTTTAAGTCGATCGGTTGAAAAATGCGGATTTTTCAAACAAACTTTGGAGCTACTTTTCCCCCCTTTGGAGCTCGAATTTTCCAAAATCCCTTCTTAGTGCTCATCTACACCATGATAGGATACTTGAGCCCAAATTTCAGCATCCTAGCTTTTACCGTGTGGGCTGTGGGCTGTTGACGCGGTTTGCTTTTGTGCCCCAAGAAAACCCCAATAATTCAAGCTCCAACAAAAAATTTAAAAAACCGAGTATGCAGTTTTCTTTGTATTCTTTAATTGATTTTAGAAACTAAGTTTTAAGTCGATCGGTTGAAAAATGCGGATTTTTCAAACAAACTTTGGAGCTACTTTTCCCCCTCTTTGGAGCTCGAATTTTCCAAAATCCCTTCTTAGTGCTCATCTACACCATGATAGGATACTTGAGCCCAAATTTCAGCATCCTAGCTTTTACCGTGTGGGCTGTGGGCTGTTGACGCGGTTTGCTTTTGTGCCCCAAGAAAACCCCAATAATTCAAGCTCCAACAAAAAATTTAAAAAACCGAGTATGCAGTTTTCTTTGTATTCTTTAATTGATTTTAGAAACTAAGTTTTAAGTCGATCGGTTGAAAAATGCGGATTTTTCAAACAAACTTTGGAGCTACTTTTCCCCCTTTGGAGCTCGAATTTTCCAAAATCCCTTCTTAGTGCTCATCTACACCATGATAGGATACTTGAGCCCAAATTTCAGCATCCTAGCTTTTACCGTGTGGGCTGTGGGCTGTTGACGCGGTTTGCTTTTGTGCCCCAAGAAAACCCCAATAATTCAAGCTCCAACAAAAAATTTAAAAAACCGAGTATGCAGTTTTCTTTGTATTCTTTAATTGATTTTAGAAACTAAGTTTTAAGTCGATCGGTTGAAAAATGCGGATTTTTCAAACAAACTTTGGAGCTACTTTTCCCCCCTTTGGAGCTCGAATTTTCCAAAATCCCTTCTTAGTGCTCATCTACACCATGATAGGATACTTGAGCCCAAATTTCAGCATCCTAGCTTTTACCGTGTGGGCTGTGGGCTGTTGACGCGGTTTGCTTTTGTGCCCCAAGAAAACCCCAATAATTCAAGCTCCAACAAAAAATTTAAAAAACCGAGTATGCAGTTTTCTTTGTATTCTTTAATTGATTTTAGAAACTAAGTTTTAAGTCGATCGGTTGAAAAATGCGGATTTTTCAAACAAACTTTGGAGCTACTTTTCCCCTCTTTGGAGCTCGAATTTTCCAAAATCCCTTCTTAGTGCTCATCTACACCATGATAGGATACTTGAGCCCAAATTTCAGCATCCTAGCTTTTACCGTGTGGGCTGTGGGCTGTTGACGCGGTTTGCTTTTGTGCCCCAAGAAAACCCCAATAATTCAAGCTCCAACAAAAAATTTAAAAAACCGAGTATGCAGTTTTCTTTGTATTCTTTAATTGATTTTAGAAACTAAGTTTTAAGTCGATCGGTTGAAAAATGCGGATTTTTCAAACAAACTTTGGAGCTACTTTTCCCCCTCTTTGGAGCTCGAATTTTCCAAAATCCCTTCTTAGTGCTCATCTACACCATGATAGGATACTTGAGCCCAAATTTCAGCATCCTAGCTTTTACCGTGTGGGCTGTGGGCTGTTGACGCGGTTTGCTTTTGTGCCCCAAGAAAACCCCAATAATTCAAGCTCCAACAAAAAATTTAAAAAACCGAGTATGCAGTTTTCTTTGTATTCTTTAATTGATTTTAGAAACTAAGTTTTAAGTCGATCGGTTGAAAAATGCGGATTTTTCAAACAAACTTTGGAGCTACTTTTCCCCCTTTGGAGCTCGAATTTTCCAAAATCCCTTCTTAGTGCTCATCTACACCATGATAGGATACTTGAGCCCAAATTTCAGCATCCTAGCTTTTACCGTGTGGGCTGTGGGCTGTTGACGCGGTTTGCTTTTGTGCCCCAAGAAAACCCCAATAATTCAAGCTCCAACAAAAAATTTAAAAAACCGAGTATGCAGTTTTCTTTGTATTCTTTAATTGATTTTAGAAACTAAGTTTTAAGTCGATCGGTTGAAAAATGCGGATTTTTCAAACAAACTTTGGAGCTACTTTTCCCCCCTTTGGAGCTCGAATTTTCCAAAATCCCTTCTTAGTGCTCATCTACACCATGATAGGATACTTGAGCCCAAATTTCAGCATCCTAGCTTTTACCGTGTGGGCTGTGGGCTGTTGACGCGGTTTGCTTTTGTGCCCCAAGAAAACCCCAATAATTCAAGCTCCAACAAAAAATTTAAAAAACCGAGTATGCAGTTTTCTTTGTATTCTTTAATTGATTTTAGAAACTAAGTTTTAAGTCGATCGGTTGAAAAATGCGGATTTTTCAAACAAACTTTGGAGCTACTTTTCCCCCTCTTTGGAGCTCGAATTTTCCAAAATCCCTTCTTAGTGCTCATCTACACCATGATAGGATACTTGAGCCCAAATTTCAGCATCCTAGCTTTTACCGTGTGGGCTGTGGGCTGTTGACGCGGTTTGCTTTTGTGCCCCAAGAAAACCCCAATAATTCAAGCTCCAACAAAAAATTTAAAAAACCGAGTATGCAGTTTTCTTTGTATTCTTTAATTGATTTTAGAAACTAAGTTTTAAGTCGATCGGTTGAAAAATGCGGATTTTTCAAACAAACTTTGGAGCTACTTTTCCCCCCTTTGGAGCTCGAATTTTCCAAAATCCCTTCTTAGTGCTCATCTACACCATGATAGGATACTTGAGCCCAAATTTCAGCATCCTAGCTTTTACCGTGTGGGCTGTGGGCTGTTGACGCGGTTTGCTTTTGTGCCCCAAGAAAACCCCAATAATTCAAGCTCCAACAAAAAATTTAAAAAACCGAGTATGCAGTTTTCTTTGTATTCTTTAATTGATTTTAGAAACTAAGTTTTAAGTCGATCGGTTGAAAAATGCGGATTTTTCAAACAAACTTTGGAGCTACTTTTCCCCCCTTTGGAGCTCGAATTTTCCAAAATCCCTTCTTAGTGCTCATCTACACCATGATAGGATACTTGAGCCCAAATTTCAGCATCCTAGCTTTTACCGTGTGGGCTGTGGGCTGTTGACGCGGTTTGCTTTTGTGCCCCAAGAAAACCCCAATAATTCAAGCTCCAACAAAAAATTTAAAAAACCGAGTATGCAGTTTTCTTTGTATTCTTTAATTGATTTTAGAAACTAAGTTTTAAGTCGATCGGTTGAAAAATGCGGATTTTTCAAACAAACTTTGGAGCTACTTTTCCCCTCTTTGGAGCTCGAATTTTCCAAAATCCCTTCTTAGTGCTCATCTACACCATGATAGGATACTTGAGCCCAAATTTCAGCATCCTAGCTTTTACCGTGTGGGCTGTGGGCTGTTGACGCGGTTTGCTTTTGTGCCCCAAGAAAACCCCAATAATTCAAGCTCCAACAAAAAATTTAAAAAACCGAGTATGCAGTTTTCTTTGTATTCTTTAATTGATTTTAGAAACTAAGTTTTAAGTCGATCGGTTGAAAAATGCGGATTTTTCAAACAAACTTTGGAGCTACTTTTCCCCTCTTTGGAGCTCGAATTTTCCAAAATCCCTTCTTAGTGCTCATCTACACCATGATAGGATACTTGAGCCCAAATTTCAGCATCCTAGCTTTTACCGTGTGGGCTGTGGGCTGTTGACGCGGTTTGCTTTTGTGCCCCAAGAAAACCCCAATAATTCAAGCTCCAACAAAAAATTTAAAAAACCGAGTATGCAGTTTTCTTTGTATTCTTTAATTGATTTTAGAAACTAAGTTTTAAGTCGATCGGTTGAAAAATGCGGATTTTTCAAACAAACTTTGGAGCTACTTTTCCCCCCTTTGGAGCTCGAATTTTCCAAAATCCCTTCTTAGTGCTCATCTACACCATGATAGGATACTTGAGCCCAAATTTCAGCATCCTAGCTTTTACCGTGTGGGCTGTGGGCTGTTGACGCGGTTTGCTTTTGTGCCCCAAGAAAACCCCAATAATTCAAGCTCCAACAAAAAATTTAAAAAACCGAGTATGCAGTTTTCTTTGTATTCTTTAATTGATTTTAGAAACTAAGTTTTAAGTCGATCGGTTGAAAAATGCGGATTTTTCAAACAAACTTTGGAGCTACTTTTCCCCCCTTTGGAGCTCGAATTTTCCAAAATCCCTTCTTAGTGCTCATCTACACCATGATAGGATACTTGAGCCCAAATTTCAGCATCCTAGCTTTTACCGTGTGGGCTGTGGGCTGTTGACGCGGTTTGCTTTTGTGCCCCAAGAAAACCCCAATAATTCAAGCTCCAACAAAAAATTTAAAAAACCGAGTATGCAGTTTTCTTTGTATTCTTTAATTGATTTTAGAAACTAAGTTTTAAGTCGATCGGTTGAAAAATGCGGATTTTTCAAACAAACTTTGGAGCTACTTTTCCCCCTCTTTGGAGCTCGAATTTTCCAAAATCCCTTCTTAGTGCTCATCTACACCATGATAGGATACTTGAGCCCAAATTTCAGCATCCTAGCTTTTACCGTGTGGGCTGTGGGCTGTTGACGCGGTTTGCTTTTGTGCCCCAAGAAAACCCCAATAATTCAAGCTCCAACAAAAAATTTAAAAAACCGAGTATGCAGTTTTCTTTGTATTCTTTAATTGATTTTAGAAACTAAGTTTTAAGTCGATCGGTTGAAAAATGCGGATTTTTCAAACAAACTTTGGAGCTACTTTTCCCCCCTTTGGAGCTCGAATTTTCCAAAATCCCTTCTTAGTGCTCATCTACACCATGATAGGATACTTGAGCCCAAATTTCAGCATCCTAGCTTTTACCGTGTGGGCTGTGGGCTGTTGACGCGGTTTGCTTTTGTGCCCCAAGAAAACCCCAATAATTCAAGCTCCAACAAAAAATTTAAAAAACCGAGTATGCAGTTTTCTTTGTATTCTTTAATTGATTTTAGAAACTAAGTTTTAAGTCGATCGGTTGAAAAATGCGGATTTTTCAAACAAACTTTGGAGCTACTTTTCCCCCCTTTGGAGCTCGAATTTTCCAAAATCCCTTCTTAGTGCTCATCTACACCATGATAGGATACTTGAGCCCAAATTTCAGCATCCTAGCTTTTACCGTGTGGGCTGTGGGCTGTTGACGCGGTTTGCTTTTGTGCCCCAAGAAAACCCCAATAATTCAAGCTCCAACAAAAAATTTAAAAAACCGAGTATGCAGTTTTCTTTGTATTCTTTAATTGATTTTAGAAACTAAGTTTTAAGTCGATCGGTTGAAAAATGCGGATTTTTCAAACAAACTTTGGAGCTACTTTTCCCCCTCTTTGGAGCTCGAATTTTCCAAAATCCCTTCTTAGTGCTCATCTACACCATGATAGGATACTTGAGCCCAAATTTCAGCATCCTAGCTTTTACCGTGTGGGCTGTGGGCTGTTGACGCGGTTTGCTTTTGTGCCCCAAGAAAACCCCAATAATTCAAGCTCCAACAAAAAATTTAAAAAACCGAGTATGCAGTTTTCTTTGTATTCTTTAATTGATTTTAGAAACTAAGTTTTAAGTCGATCGGTTGAAAAATGCGGATTTTTCAAACAAACTTTGGAGCTACTTTTCCCCCCTTTGGAGCTCGAATTTTCCAAAATCCCTTCTTAGTGCTCATCTACACCATGATAGGATACTTGAGCCCAAATTTCAGCATCCTAGCTTTTACCGTGTGGGCTGTGGGCTGTTGACGCGGTTTGCTTTTGTGCCCCAAGAAAACCCCAATAATTCAAGCTCCAACAAAAAATTTAAAAAACCGAGTATGCAGTTTTCTTTGTATTCTTTAATTGATTTTAGAAACTAAGTTTTAAGTCGATCGGTTGAAAAATGCGGATTTTTCAAACAAACTTTGGAGCTACTTTTCCCCTCTTTGGAGCTCGAATTTTCCAAAATCCCTTCTTAGTGCTCATCTACACCATGATAGGATACTTGAGCCCAAATTTCAGCATCCTAGCTTTTACCGTGTGGGCTGTGGGCTGTTGACGCGGTTTGCTTTTGTGCCCCAAGAAAACCCCAATAATTCAAGCTCCAACAAAAAATTTAAAAAACCGAGTATGCAGTTTTCTTTGTATTCTTTAATTGATTTTAGAAACTAAGTTTTAAGTCGATCGGTTGAAAAATGCGGATTTTTCAAACAAACTTTGGAGCTACTTTTCCCCCCTTTGGAGCTCGAATTTTCCAAAATCCCTTCTTAGTGCTCATCTACACCATGATAGGATACTTGAGCCCAAATTTCAGCATCCTAGCTTTTACCGTGTGGGCTGTGGGCTGTTGACGCGGTTTGCTTTTGTGCCCCAAGAAAACCCCAATAATTCAAGCTCCAACAAAAAATTTAAAAAACCGAGTATGCAGTTTTCTTTGTATTCTTTAATTGATTTTAGAAACTAAGTTTTAAGTCGATCGGTTGAAAAATGCGGATTTTTCAAACAAACTTTGGAGCTACTTTTCCCCCTCTTTGGAGCTCGAATTTTCCAAAATCCCTTCTTAGTGCTCATCTACACCATGATAGGATACTTGAGCCCAAATTTCAGCATCCTAGCTTTTACCGTGTGGGCTGTGGGCTGTTGACGCGGTTTGCTTTTGTGCCCCAAGAAAACCCCAATAATTCAAGCTCCAACAAAAAATTTAAAAAACCGAGTATGCAGTTTTCTTTGTATTCTTTAATTGATTTTAGAAACTAAGTTTTAAGTCGATCGGTTGAAAAATGCGGATTTTTCAAACAAACTTTGGAGCTACTTTTCCCCCTCTTTGGAGCTCGAATTTTCCAAAATCCCTTCTTAGTGCTCATCTACACCATGATAGGATACTTGAGCCCAAATTTCAGCATCCTAGCTTTTACCGTGTGGGCTGTGGGCTGTTGACGCGGTTTGCTTTTGTGCCCCAAGAAAACCCCAATAATTCAAGCTCCAACAAAAAATTTAAAAAACCGAGTATGCAGTTTTCTTTGTATTCTTTAATTGATTTTAGAAACTAAGTTTTAAGTCGATCGGTTGAAAAATGCGGATTTTTCAAACAAACTTTGGAGCTACTTTTCCCCCCTTTGGAGCTCGAATTTTCCAAAATCCCTTCTTAGTGCTCATCTACACCATGATAGGATACTTGAGCCCAAATTTCAGCATCCTAGCTTTTACCGTGTGGGCTGTGGGCTGTTGACGCGGTTTGCTTTTGTGCCCCAAGAAAACCCCAATAATTCAAGCTCCAACAAAAAATTTAAAAAACCGAGTATGCAGTTTTCTTTGTATTCTTTAATTGATTTTAGAAACTAAGTTTTAAGTCGATCGGTTGAAAAATGCGGATTTTTCAAACAAACTTTGGAGCTACTTTTCCCCCCTTTGGAGCTCGAATTTTCCAAAATCCCTTCTTAGTGCTCATCTACACCATGATAGGATACTTGAGCCCAAATTTCAGCATCCTAGCTTTTACCGTGTGGGCTGTGGGCTGTTGACGCGGTTTGCTTTTGTGCCCCAAGAAAACCCCAATAATTCAAGCTCCAACAAAAAATTTAAAAAACCGAGTATGCAGTTTTCTTTGTATTCTTTAATTGATTTTAGAAACTAAGTTTTAAGTCGATCGGTTGAAAAATGCGGATTTTTCAAACAAACTTTGGAGCTACTTTTCCCCCCTTTGGAGCTCGAATTTTCCAAAATCCCTTCTTAGTGCTCATCTACACCATGATAGGATACTTGAGCCCAAATTTCAGCATCCTAGCTTTTACCGTGTGGGCTGTGGGCTGTTGACGCGGTTTGCTTTTGTGCCCCAAGAAAACCCCAATAATTCAAGCTCCAACAAAAAATTTAAAAAACCGAGTATGCAGTTTTCTTTGTATTCTTTAATTGATTTTAGAAACTAAGTTTTAAGTCGATCGGTTGAAAAATGCGGATTTTTCAAACAAACTTTGGAGCTACTTTTCCCCCTCTTTGGAGCTCGAATTTTCCAAAATCCCTTCTTAGTGCTCATCTACACCATGATAGGATACTTGAGCCCAAATTTCAGCATCCTAGCTTTTACCGTGTGGGCTGTGGGCTGTTGACGCGGTTTGCTTTTGTGCCCCAAGAAAACCCCAATAATTCAAGCTCCAACAAAAAATTTAAAAAACCGAGTATGCAGTTTTCTTTGTATTCTTTAATTGATTTTAGAAACTAAGTTTTAAGTCGATCGGTTGAAAAATGCGGATTTTTCAAACAAACTTTGGAGCTACTTTTCCCCCTCTTTGGAGCTCGAATTTTCCAAAATCCCTTCTTAGTGCTCATCTACACCATGATAGGATACTTGAGCCCAAATTTCAGCATCCTAGCTTTTACCGTGTGGGCTGTGGGCTGTTGACGCGGTTTGCTTTTGTGCCCCAAGAAAACCCCAATAATTCAAGCTCCAACAAAAAATTTAAAAAACCGAGTATGCAGTTTTCTTTGTATTCTTTAATTGATTTTAGAAACTAAGTTTTAAGTCGATCGGTTGAAAAATGCGGATTTTTCAAACAAACTTTGGAGCTACTTTTCCCCCTCTTTGGAGCTCGAATTTTCCAAAATCCCTTCTTAGTGCTCATCTACACCATGATAGGATACTTGAGCCCAAATTTCAGCATCCTAGCTTTTACCGTGTGGGCTGTGGGCTGTTGACGCGGTTTGCTTTTGTGCCCCAAGAAAACCCCAATAATTCAAGCTCCAACAAAAAATTTAAAAAACCGAGTATGCAGTTTTCTTTGTATTCTTTAATTGATTTTAGAAACTAAGTTTTAAGTCGATCGGTTGAAAAATGCGGATTTTTCAAACAAACTTTGGAGCTACTTTTCCCCTCTTTGGAGCTCGAATTTTCCAAAATCCCTTCTTAGTGCTCATCTACACCATGATAGGATACTTGAGCCCAAATTTCAGCATCCTAGCTTTTACCGTGTGGGCTGTGGGCTGTTGACGCGGTTTGCTTTTGTGCCCCAAGAAAACCCCAATAATTCAAGCTCCAACAAAAAATTTAAAAAACCGAGTATGCAGTTTTCTTTGTATTCTTTAATTGATTTTAGAAACTAAGTTTTAAGTCGATCGGTTGAAAAATGCGGATTTTTCAAACAAACTTTGGAGCTACTTTTCCCCCCTTTGGAGCTCGAATTTTCCAAAATCCCTTCTTAGTGCTCATCTACACCATGATAGGATACTTGAGCCCAAATTTCAGCATCCTAGCTTTTACCGTGTGGGCTGTGGGCTGTTGACGCGGTTTGCTTTTGTGCCCCAAGAAAACCCCAATAATTCAAGCTCCAACAAAAAATTTAAAAAACCGAGTATGCAGTTTTCTTTGTATTCTTTAATTGATTTTAGAAACTAAGTTTTAAGTCGATCGGTTGAAAAATGCGGATTTTTCAAACAAACTTTGGAGCTACTTTTCCCCTCTTTGGAGCTCGAATTTTCCAAAATCCCTTCTTAGTGCTCATCTACACCATGATAGGATACTTGAGCCCAAATTTCAGCATCCTAGCTTTTACCGTGTGGGCTGTGGGCTGTTGACGCGGTTTGCTTTTGTGCCCCAAGAAAACCCCAATAATTCAAGCTCCAACAAAAAATTTAAAAAACCGAGTATGCAGTTTTCTTTGTATTCTTTAATTGATTTTAGAAACTAAGTTTTAAGTCGATCGGTTGAAAAATGCGGATTTTTCAAACAAACTTTGGAGCTACTTTTCCCCCCTTTGGAGCTCGAATTTTCCAAAATCCCTTCTTAGTGCTCATCTACACCATGATAGGATACTTGAGCCCAAATTTCAGCATCCTAGCTTTTACCGTGTGGGCTGTGGGCTGTTGACGCGGTTTGCTTTTGTGCCCCAAGAAAACCCCAATAATTCAAGCTCCAACAAAAAATTTAAAAAACCGAGTATGCAGTTTTCTTTGTATTCTTTAATTGATTTTAGAAACTAAGTTTTAAGTCGATCGGTTGAAAAATGCGGATTTTTCAAACAAACTTTGGAGCTACTTTTCCCCCCTTTGGAGCTCGAATTTTCCAAAATCCCTTCTTAGTGCTCATCTACACCATGATAGGATACTTGAGCCCAAATTTCAGCATCCTAGCTTTTACCGTGTGGGCTGTGGGCTGTTGACGCGGTTTGCTTTTGTGCCCCAAGAAAACCCCAATAATTCAAGCTCCAACAAAAAATTTAAAAAACCGAGTATGCAGTTTTCTTTGTATTCTTTAATTGATTTTAGAAACTAAGTTTTAAGTCGATCGGTTGAAAAATGCGGATTTTTCAAACAAACTTTGGAGCTACTTTTCCCCCCTTTGGAGCTCGAATTTTCCAAAATCCCTTCTTAGTGCTCATCTACACCATGATAGGATACTTGAGCCCAAATTTCAGCATCCTAGCTTTTACCGTGTGGGCTGTGGGCTGTTGACGCGGTTTGCTTTTGTGCCCCAAGAAAACCCCAATAATTCAAGCTCCAACAAAAAATTTAAAAAACCGAGTATGCAGTTTTCTTTGTATTCTTTAATTGATTTTAGAAACTAAGTTTTAAGTCGATCGGTTGAAAAATGCGGATTTTTCAAACAAACTTTGGAGCTACTTTTCCCCCCTTTGGAGCTCGAATTTTCCAAAATCCCTTCTTAGTGCTCATCTACACCATGATAGGATACTTGAGCCCAAATTTCAGCATCCTAGCTTTTACCGTGTGGGCTGTGGGCTGTTGACGCGGTTTGCTTTTGTGCCCCAAGAAAACCCCAATAATTCAAGCTCCAACAAAAAATTTAAAAAACCGAGTATGCAGTTTTCTTTGTATTCTTTAATTGATTTTAGAAACTAAGTTTTAAGTCGATCGGTTGAAAAATGCGGATTTTTCAAACAAACTTTGGAGCTACTTTTCCCCCCTTTGGAGCTCGAATTTTCCAAAATCCCTTCTTAGTGCTCATCTACACCATGATAGGATACTTGAGCCCAAATTTCAGCATCCTAGCTTTTACCGTGTGGGCTGTGGGCTGTTGACGCGGTTTGCTTTTGTGCCCCAAGAAAACCCCAATAATTCAAGCTCCAACAAAAAATTTAAAAAACCGAGTATGCAGTTTTCTTTGTATTCTTTAATTGATTTTAGAAACTAAGTTTTAAGTCGATCGGTTGAAAAATGCGGATTTTTCAAACAAACTTTGGAGCTACTTTTCCCCCTCTTTGGAGCTCGAATTTTCCAAAATCCCTTCTTAGTGCTCATCTACACCATGATAGGATACTTGAGCCCAAATTTCAGCATCCTAGCTTTTACCGTGTGGGCTGTGGGCTGTTGACGCGGTTTGCTTTTGTGCCCCAAGAAAACCCCAATAATTCAAGCTCCAACAAAAAATTTAAAAAACCGAGTATGCAGTTTTCTTTGTATTCTTTAATTGATTTTAGAAACTAAGTTTTAAGTCGATCGGTTGAAAAATGCGGATTTTTCAAACAAACTTTGGAGCTACTTTTCCCCTCTTTGGAGCTCGAATTTTCCAAAATCCCTTCTTAGTGCTCATCTACACCATGATAGGATACTTGAGCCCAAATTTCAGCATCCTAGCTTTTACCGTGTGGGCTGTGGGCTGTTGACGCGGTTTGCTTTTGTGCCCCAAGAAAACCCCAATAATTCAAGCTCCAACAAAAAATTTAAAAAACCGAGTATGCAGTTTTCTTTGTATTCTTTAATTGATTTTAGAAACTAAGTTTTAAGTCGATCGGTTGAAAAATGCGGATTTTTCAAACAAACTTTGGAGCTACTTTTCCCCTCTTTGGAGCTCGAATTTTCCAAAATCCCTTCTTAGTGCTCATCTACACCATGATAGGATACTTGAGCCCAAATTTCAGCATCCTAGCTTTTACCGTGTGGGCTGTGGGCTGTTGACGCGGTTTGCTTTTGTGCCCCAAGAAAACCCCAATAATTCAAGCTCCAACAAAAAATTTAAAAAACCGAGTATGCAGTTTTCTTTGTATTCTTTAATTGATTTTAGAAACTAAGTTTTAAGTCGATCGGTTGAAAAATGCGGATTTTTCAAACAAACTTTGGAGCTACTTTTCCCCTCTTTGGAGCTCGAATTTTCCAAAATCCCTTCTTAGTGCTCATCTACACCATGATAGGATACTTGAGCCCAAATTTCAGCATCCTAGCTTTTACCGTGTGGGCTGTGGGCTGTTGACGCGGTTTGCTTTTGTGCCCCAAGAAAACCCCAATAATTCAAGCTCCAACAAAAAATTTAAAAAACCGAGTATGCAGTTTTCTTTGTATTCTTTAATTGATTTTAGAAACTAAGTTTTAAGTCGATCGGTTGAAAAATGCGGATTTTTCAAACAAACTTTGGAGCTACTTTTCCCCCCTTTGGAGCTCGAATTTTCCAAAATCCCTTCTTAGTGCTCATCTACACCATGATAGGATACTTGAGCCCAAATTTCAGCATCCTAGCTTTTACCGTGTGGGCTGTGGGCTGTTGACGCGGTTTGCTTTTGTGCCCCAAGAAAACCCCAATAATTCAAGCTCCAACAAAAAATTTAAAAAACCGAGTATGCAGTTTTCTTTGTATTCTTTAATTGATTTTAGAAACTAAGTTTTAAGTCGATCGGTTGAAAAATGCGGATTTTTCAAACAAACTTTGGAGCTACTTTTCCCCCCTTTGGAGCTCGAATTTTCCAAAATCCCTTCTTAGTGCTCATCTACACCATGATAGGATACTTGAGCCCAAATTTCAGCATCCTAGCTTTTACCGTGTGGGCTGTGGGCTGTTGACGCGGTTTGCTTTTGTGCCCCAAGAAAACCCCAATAATTCAAGCTCCAACAAAAAATTTAAAAAACCGAGTATGCAGTTTTCTTTGTATTCTTTAATTGATTTTAGAAACTAAGTTTTAAGTCGATCGGTTGAAAAATGCGGATTTTTCAAACAAACTTTGGAGCTACTTTTCCCCTCTTTGGAGCTCGAATTTTCCAAAATCCCTTCTTAGTGCTCATCTACACCATGATAGGATACTTGAGCCCAAATTTCAGCATCCTAGCTTTTACCGTGTGGGCTGTGGGCTGTTGACGCGGTTTGCTTTTGTGCCCCAAGAAAACCCCAATAATTCAAGCTCCAACAAAAAATTTAAAAAACCGAGTATGCAGTTTTCTTTGTATTCTTTAATTGATTTTAGAAACTAAGTTTTAAGTCGATCGGTTGAAAAATGCGGATTTTTCAAACAAACTTTGGAGCTACTTTTCCCCCCTTTGGAGCTCGAATTTTCCAAAATCCCTTCTTAGTGCTCATCTACACCATGATAGGATACTTGAGCCCAAATTTCAGCATCCTAGCTTTTACCGTGTGGGCTGTGGGCTGTTGACGCGGTTTGCTTTTGTGCCCCAAGAAAACCCCAATAATTCAAGCTCCAACAAAAAATTTAAAAAACCGAGTATGCAGTTTTCTTTGTATTCTTTAATTGATTTTAGAAACTAAGTTTTAAGTCGATCGGTTGAAAAATGCGGATTTTTCAAACAAACTTTGGAGCTACTTTTCCCCTCTTTGGAGCTCGAATTTTCCAAAATCCCTTCTTAGTGCTCATCTACACCATGATAGGATACTTGAGCCCAAATTTCAGCATCCTAGCTTTTACCGTGTGGGCTGTGGGCTGTTGACGCGGTTTGCTTTTGTGCCCCAAGAAAACCCCAATAATTCAAGCTCCAACAAAAAATTTAAAAAACCGAGTATGCAGTTTTCTTTGTATTCTTTAATTGATTTTAGAAACTAAGTTTTAAGTCGATCGGTTGAAAAATGCGGATTTTTCAAACAAACTTTGGAGCTACTTTTCCCCCCTTTGGAGCTCGAATTTTCCAAAATCCCTTCTTAGTGCTCATCTACACCATGATAGGATACTTGAGCCCAAATTTCAGCATCCTAGCTTTTACCGTGTGGGCTGTGGGCTGTTGACGCGGTTTGCTTTTGTGCCCCAAGAAAACCCCAATAATTCAAGCTCCAACAAAAAATTTAAAAAACCGAGTATGCAGTTTTCTTTGTATTCTTTAATTGATTTTAGAAACTAAGTTTTAAGTCGATCGGTTGAAAAATGCGGATTTTTCAAACAAACTTTGGAGCTACTTTTCCCCCTCTTTGGAGCTCGAATTTTCCAAAATCCCTTCTTAGTGCTCATCTACACCATGATAGGATACTTGAGCCCAAATTTCAGCATCCTAGCTTTTACCGTGTGGGCTGTGGGCTGTTGACGCGGTTTGCTTTTGTGCCCCAAGAAAACCCCAATAATTCAAGCTCCAACAAAAAATTTAAAAAACCGAGTATGCAGTTTTCTTTGTATTCTTTAATTGATTTTAGAAACTAAGTTTTAAGTCGATCGGTTGAAAAATGCGGATTTTTCAAACAAACTTTGGAGCTACTTTTCCCCTCTTTGGAGCTCGAATTTTCCAAAATCCCTTCTTAGTGCTCATCTACACCATGATAGGATACTTGAGCCCAAATTTCAGCATCCTAGCTTTTACCGTGTGGGCTGTGGGCTGTTGACGCGGTTTGCTTTTGTGCCCCAAGAAAACCCCAATAATTCAAGCTCCAACAAAAAATTTAAAAAACCGAGTATGCAGTTTTCTTTGTATTCTTTAATTGATTTTAGAAACTAAGTTTTAAGTCGATCGGTTGAAAAATGCGGATTTTTCAAACAAACTTTGGAGCTACTTTTCCCCTCTTTGGAGCTCGAATTTTCCAAAATCCCTTCTTAGTGCTCATCTACACCATGATAGGATACTTGAGCCCAAATTTCAGCATCCTAGCTTTTACCGTGTGGGCTGTGGGCTGTTGACGCGGTTTGCTTTTGTGCCCCAAGAAAACCCCAATAATTCAAGCTCCAACAAAAAATTTAAAAAACCGAGTATGCAGTTTTCTTTGTATTCTTTAATTGATTTTAGAAACTAAGTTTTAAGTCGATCGGTTGAAAAATGCGGATTTTTCAAACAAACTTTGGAGCTACTTTTCCCCCTCTTTGGAGCTCGAATTTTCCAAAATCCCTTCTTAGTGCTCATCTACACCATGATAGGATACTTGAGCCCAAATTTCAGCATCCTAGCTTTTACCGTGTGGGCTGTGGGCTGTTGACGCGGTTTGCTTTTGTGCCCCAAGAAAACCCCAATAATTCAAGCTCCAACAAAAAATTTAAAAAACCGAGTATGCAGTTTTCTTTGTATTCTTTAATTGATTTTAGAAACTAAGTTTTAAGTCGATCGGTTGAAAAATGCGGATTTTTCAAACAAACTTTGGAGCTACTTTTCCCCTCTTTGGAGCTCGAATTTTCCAAAATCCCTTCTTAGTGCTCATCTACACCATGATAGGATACTTGAGCCCAAATTTCAGCATCCTAGCTTTTACCGTGTGGGCTGTGGGCTGTTGACGCGGTTTGCTTTTGTGCCCCAAGAAAACCCCAATAATTCAAGCTCCAACAAAAAATTTAAAAAACCGAGTATGCAGTTTTCTTTGTATTCTTTAATTGATTTTAGAAACTAAGTTTTAAGTCGATCGGTTGAAAAATGCGGATTTTTCAAACAAACTTTGGAGCTACTTTTCCCCTCTTTGGAGCTCGAATTTTCCAAAATCCCTTCTTAGTGCTCATCTACACCATGATAGGATACTTGAGCCCAAATTTCAGCATCCTAGCTTTTACCGTGTGGGCTGTGGGCTGTTGACGCGGTTTGCTTTTGTGCCCCAAGAAAACCCCAATAATTCAAGCTCCAACAAAAAATTTAAAAAACCGAGTATGCAGTTTTCTTTGTATTCTTTAATTGATTTTAGAAACTAAGTTTTAAGTCGATCGGTTGAAAAATGCGGATTTTTCAAACAAACTTTGGAGCTACTTTTCCCCCTCTTTGGAGCTCGAATTTTCCAAAATCCCTTCTTAGTGCTCATCTACACCATGATAGGATACTTGAGCCCAAATTTCAGCATCCTAGCTTTTACCGTGTGGGCTGTGGGCTGTTGACGCGGTTTGCTTTTGTGCCCCAAGAAAACCCCAATAATTCAAGCTCCAACAAAAAATTTAAAAAACCGAGTATGCAGTTTTCTTTGTATTCTTTAATTGATTTTAGAAACTAAGTTTTAAGTCGATCGGTTGAAAAATGCGGATTTTTCAAACAAACTTTGGAGCTACTTTTCCCCCTCTTTGGAGCTCGAATTTTCCAAAATCCCTTCTTAGTGCTCATCTACACCATGATAGGATACTTGAGCCCAAATTTCAGCATCCTAGCTTTTACCGTGTGGGCTGTGGGCTGTTGACGCGGTTTGCTTTTGTGCCCCAAGAAAACCCCAATAATTCAAGCTCCAACAAAAAATTTAAAAAACCGAGTATGCAGTTTTCTTTGTATTCTTTAATTGATTTTAGAAACTAAGTTTTAAGTCGATCGGTTGAAAAATGCGGATTTTTCAAACAAACTTTGGAGCTACTTTTCCCCTCTTTGGAGCTCGAATTTTCCAAAATCCCTTCTTAGTGCTCATCTACACCATGATAGGATACTTGAGCCCAAATTTCAGCATCCTAGCTTTTACCGTGTGGGCTGTGGGCTGTTGACGCGGTTTGCTTTTGTGCCCCAAGAAAACCCCAATAATTCAAGCTCCAACAAAAAATTTAAAAAACCGAGTATGCAGTTTTCTTTGTATTCTTTAATTGATTTTAGAAACTAAGTTTTAAGTCGATCGGTTGAAAAATGCGGATTTTTCAAACAAACTTTGGAGCTACTTTTCCCCTCTTTGGAGCTCGAATTTTCCAAAATCCCTTCTTAGTGCTCATCTACACCATGATAGGATACTTGAGCCCAAATTTCAGCATCCTAGCTTTTACCGTGTGGGCTGTGGGCTGTTGACGCGGTTTGCTTTTGTGCCCCAAGAAAACCCCAATAATTCAAGCTCCAACAAAAAATTTAAAAAACCGAGTATGCAGTTTTCTTTGTATTCTTTAATTGATTTTAGAAACTAAGTTTTAAGTCGATCGGTTGAAAAATGCGGATTTTTCAAACAAACTTTGGAGCTACTTTTCCCCTCTTTGGAGCTCGAATTTTCCAAAATCCCTTCTTAGTGCTCATCTACACCATGATAGGATACTTGAGCCCAAATTTCAGCATCCTAGCTTTTACCGTGTGGGCTGTGGGCTGTTGACGCGGTTTGCTTTTGTGCCCCAAGAAAACCCCAATAATTCAAGCTCCAACAAAAAATTTAAAAAACCGAGTATGCAGTTTTCTTTGTATTCTTTAATTGATTTTAGAAACTAAGTTTTAAGTCGATCGGTTGAAAAATGCGGATTTTTCAAACAAACTTTGGAGCTACTTTTCCCCCTCTTTGGAGCTCGAATTTTCCAAAATCCCTTCTTAGTGCTCATCTACACCATGATAGGATACTTGAGCCCAAATTTCAGCATCCTAGCTTTTACCGTGTGGGCTGTGGGCTGTTGACGCGGTTTGCTTTTGTGCCCCAAGAAAACCCCAATAATTCAAGCTCCAACAAAAAATTTAAAAAACCGAGTATGCAGTTTTCTTTGTATTCTTTAATTGATTTTAGAAACTAAGTTTTAAGTCGATCGGTTGAAAAATGCGGATTTTTCAAACAAACTTTGGAGCTACTTTTCCCCTCTTTGGAGCTCGAATTTTCCAAAATCCCTTCTTAGTGCTCATCTACACCATGATAGGATACTTGAGCCCAAATTTCAGCATCCTAGCTTTTACCGTGTGGGCTGTGGGCTGTTGACGCGGTTTGCTTTTGTGCCCCAAGAAAACCCCAATAATTCAAGCTCCAACAAAAAATTTAAAAAACCGAGTATGCAGTTTTCTTTGTATTCTTTAATTGATTTTAGAAACTAAGTTTTAAGTCGATCGGTTGAAAAATGCGGATTTTTCAAACAAACTTTGGAGCTACTTTTCCCCCCTTTGGAGCTCGAATTTTCCAAAATCCCTTCTTAGTGCTCATCTACACCATGATAGGATACTTGAGCCCAAATTTCAGCATCCTAGCTTTTACCGTGTGGGCTGTGGGCTGTTGACGCGGTTTGCTTTTGTGCCCCAAGAAAACCCCAATAATTCAAGCTCCAACAAAAAATTTAAAAAACCGAGTATGCAGTTTTCTTTGTATTCTTTAATTGATTTTAGAAACTAAGTTTTAAGTCGATCGGTTGAAAAATGCGGATTTTTCAAACAAACTTTGGAGCTACTTTTCCCCTCTTTGGAGCTCGAATTTTCCAAAATCCCTTCTTAGTGCTCATCTACACCATGATAGGATACTTGAGCCCAAATTTCAGCATCCTAGCTTTTACCGTGTGGGCTGTGGGCTGTTGACGCGGTTTGCTTTTGTGCCCCAAGAAAACCCCAATAATTCAAGCTCCAACAAAAAATTTAAAAAACCGAGTATGCAGTTTTCTTTGTATTCTTTAATTGATTTTAGAAACTAAGTTTTAAGTCGATCGGTTGAAAAATGCGGATTTTTCAAACAAACTTTGGAGCTACTTTTCCCCCTCTTTGGAGCTCGAATTTTCCAAAATCCCTTCTTAGTGCTCATCTACACCATGATAGGATACTTGAGCCCAAATTTCAGCATCCTAGCTTTTACCGTGTGGGCTGTGGGCTGTTGACGCGGTTTGCTTTTGTGCCCCAAGAAAACCCCAATAATTCAAGCTCCAACAAAAAATTTAAAAAACCGAGTATGCAGTTTTCTTTGTATTCTTTAATTGATTTTAGAAACTAAGTTTTAAGTCGATCGGTTGAAAAATGCGGATTTTTCAAACAAACTTTGGAGCTACTTTTCCCCTCTTTGGAGCTCGAATTTTCCAAAATCCCTTCTTAGTGCTCATCTACACCATGATAGGATACTTGAGCCCAAATTTCAGCATCCTAGCTTTTACCGTGTGGGCTGTGGGCTGTTGACGCGGTTTGCTTTTGTGCCCCAAGAAAACCCCAATAATTCAAGCTCCAACAAAAAATTTAAAAAACCGAGTATGCAGTTTTCTTTGTATTCTTTAATTGATTTTAGAAACTAAGTTTTAAGTCGATCGGTTGAAAAATGCGGATTTTTCAAACAAACTTTGGAGCTACTTTTCCCCTCTTTGGAGCTCGAATTTTCCAAAATCCCTTCTTAGTGCTCATCTACACCATGATAGGATACTTGAGCCCAAATTTCAGCATCCTAGCTTTTACCGTGTGGGCTGTGGGCTGTTGACGCGGTTTGCTTTTGTGCCCCAAGAAAACCCCAATAATTCAAGCTCCAACAAAAAATTTAAAAAACCGAGTATGCAGTTTTCTTTGTATTCTTTAATTGATTTTAGAAACTAAGTTTTAAGTCGATCGGTTGAAAAATGCGGATTTTTCAAACAAACTTTGGAGCTACTTTTCCCCCTCTTTGGAGCTCGAATTTTCCAAAATCCCTTCTTAGTGCTCATCTACACCATGATAGGATACTTGAGCCCAAATTTCAGCATCCTAGCTTTTACCGTGTGGGCTGTGGGCTGTTGACGCGGTTTGCTTTTGTGCCCCAAGAAAACCCCAATAATTCAAGCTCCAACAAAAAATTTAAAAAACCGAGTATGCAGTTTTCTTTGTATTCTTTAATTGATTTTAGAAACTAAGTTTTAAGTCGATCGGTTGAAAAATGCGGATTTTTCAAACAAACTTTGGAGCTACTTTTCCCCCTCTTTGGAGCTCGAATTTTCCAAAATCCCTTCTTAGTGCTCATCTACACCATGATAGGATACTTGAGCCCAAATTTCAGCATCCTAGCTTTTACCGTGTGGGCTGTGGGCTGTTGACGCGGTTTGCTTTTGTGCCCCAAGAAAACCCCAATAATTCAAGCTCCAACAAAAAATTTAAAAAACCGAGTATGCAGTTTTCTTTGTATTCTTTAATTGATTTTAGAAACTAAGTTTTAAGTCGATCGGTTGAAAAATGCGGATTTTTCAAACAAACTTTGGAGCTACTTTTCCCCCCTTTGGAGCTCGAATTTTCCAAAATCCCTTCTTAGTGCTCATCTACACCATGATAGGATACTTGAGCCCAAATTTCAGCATCCTAGCTTTTACCGTGTGGGCTGTGGGCTGTTGACGCGGTTTGCTTTTGTGCCCCAAGAAAACCCCAATAATTCAAGCTCCAACAAAAAATTTAAAAAACCGAGTATGCAGTTTTCTTTGTATTCTTTAATTGATTTTAGAAACTAAGTTTTAAGTCGATCGGTTGAAAAATGCGGATTTTTCAAACAAACTTTGGAGCTACTTTTCCCCCTCTTTGGAGCTCGAATTTTCCAAAATCCCTTCTTAGTGCTCATCTACACCATGATAGGATACTTGAGCCCAAATTTCAGCATCCTAGCTTTTACCGTGTGGGCTGTGGGCTGTTGACGCGGTTTGCTTTTGTGCCCCAAGAAAACCCCAATAATTCAAGCTCCAACAAAAAATTTAAAAAACCGAGTATGCAGTTTTCTTTGTATTCTTTAATTGATTTTAGAAACTAAGTTTTAAGTCGATCGGTTGAAAAATGCGGATTTTTCAAACAAACTTTGGAGCTACTTTTCCCCCTCTTTGGAGCTCGAATTTTCCAAAATCCCTTCTTAGTGCTCATCTACACCATGATAGGATACTTGAGCCCAAATTTCAGCATCCTAGCTTTTACCGTGTGGGCTGTGGGCTGTTGACGCGGTTTGCTTTTGTGCCCCAAGAAAACCCCAATAATTCAAGCTCCAACAAAAAATTTAAAAAACCGAGTATGCAGTTTTCTTTGTATTCTTTAATTGATTTTAGAAACTAAGTTTTAAGTCGATCGGTTGAAAAATGCGGATTTTTCAAACAAACTTTGGAGCTACTTTTCCCCCCTTTGGAGCTCGAATTTTCCAAAATCCCTTCTTAGTGCTCATCTACACCATGATAGGATACTTGAGCCCAAATTTCAGCATCCTAGCTTTTACCGTGTGGGCTGTGGGCTGTTGACGCGGTTTGCTTTTGTGCCCCAAGAAAACCCCAATAATTCAAGCTCCAACAAAAAATTTAAAAAACCGAGTATGCAGTTTTCTTTGTATTCTTTAATTGATTTTAGAAACTAAGTTTTAAGTCGATCGGTTGAAAAATGCGGATTTTTCAAACAAACTTTGGAGCTACTTTTCCCCCCTTTGGAGCTCGAATTTTCCAAAATCCCTTCTTAGTGCTCATCTACACCATGATAGGATACTTGAGCCCAAATTTCAGCATCCTAGCTTTTACCGTGTGGGCTGTGGGCTGTTGACGCGGTTTGCTTTTGTGCCCCAAGAAAACCCCAATAATTCAAGCTCCAACAAAAAATTTAAAAAACCGAGTATGCAGTTTTCTTTGTATTCTTTAATTGATTTTAGAAACTAAGTTTTAAGTCGATCGGTTGAAAAATGCGGATTTTTCAAACAAACTTTGGAGCTACTTTTCCCCTCTTTGGAGCTCGAATTTTCCAAAATCCCTTCTTAGTGCTCATCTACACCATGATAGGATACTTGAGCCCAAATTTCAGCATCCTAGCTTTTACCGTGTGGGCTGTGGGCTGTTGACGCGGTTTGCTTTTGTGCCCCAAGAAAACCCCAATAATTCAAGCTCCAACAAAAAATTTAAAAAACCGAGTATGCAGTTTTCTTTGTATTCTTTAATTGATTTTAGAAACTAAGTTTTAAGTCGATCGGTTGAAAAATGCGGATTTTTCAAACAAACTTTGGAGCTACTTTTCCCCTCTTTGGAGCTCGAATTTTCCAAAATCCCTTCTTAGTGCTCATCTACACCATGATAGGATACTTGAGCCCAAATTTCAGCATCCTAGCTTTTACCGTGTGGGCTGTGGGCTGTTGACGCGGTTTGCTTTTGTGCCCCAAGAAAACCCCAATAATTCAAGCTCCAACAAAAAATTTAAAAAACCGAGTATGCAGTTTTCTTTGTATTCTTTAATTGATTTTAGAAACTAAGTTTTAAGTCGATCGGTTGAAAAATGCGGATTTTTCAAACAAACTTTGGAGCTACTTTTCCCCCCTTTGGAGCTCGAATTTTCCAAAATCCCTTCTTAGTGCTCATCTACACCATGATAGGATACTTGAGCCCAAATTTCAGCATCCTAGCTTTTACCGTGTGGGCTGTGGGCTGTTGACGCGGTTTGCTTTTGTGCCCCAAGAAAACCCCAATAATTCAAGCTCCAACAAAAAATTTAAAAAACCGAGTATGCAGTTTTCTTTGTATTCTTTAATTGATTTTAGAAACTAAGTTTTAAGTCGATCGGTTGAAAAATGCGGATTTTTCAAACAAACTTTGGAGCTACTTTTCCCCCCTTTGGAGCTCGAATTTTCCAAAATCCCTTCTTAGTGCTCATCTACACCATGATAGGATACTTGAGCCCAAATTTCAGCATCCTAGCTTTTACCGTGTGGGCTGTGGGCTGTTGACGCGGTTTGTTTTTGTGCCCCAAGAAAACCCCAATAATTCAAGCTCCAACAAAAAATTTAAAAAACCGAGTATGCAGTTTCTTTGTATTCTTTAATTGATTTTAGAAACTAAGTTTTAAGTCGATCGGTTGAAAAATGCGGATTTTTCAAACAAACTTTGGAGCTACTTTTCCCCTCTTTGGAGCTCGAATTTTCCAAAATCCCTTCTTAGTGCTCATCTACACCATGATAGGATACTTGAGCCCAAATTTCAGCATCCTAGCTTTTACCGTGTGGGCTGTGGGCTGTTGACGCGGTTTGCTTTTGTGCCCCAAGAAAACCCCAATAATTCAAGCTCCAACAAAAAATTTAAAAAACCGAGTATGCAGTTTTCTTTGTATTCTTTAATTGATTTTAGAAACTAAGTTTTAAGTCGATCGGTTGAAAAATGCGGATTTTTCAAACAAACTTTGGAGCTACTTTTCCCCCCTTTGGAGCTCGAATTTTCCAAAATCCCTTCTTAGTGCTCATCTACACCATGATAGGATACTTGAGCCCAAATTTCAGCATCCTAGCTTTTACCGTGTGGGCTGTGGGCTGTTGACGCGGTTTGCTTTTGTGCCCCAAGAAAACCCCAATAATTCAAGCTCCAACAAAAAATTTAAAAAACCGAGTATGCAGTTTTCTTTGTATTCTTTAATTGATTTTAGAAACTAAGTTTTAAGTCGATCGGTTGAAAAATGCGGATTTTTCAAACAAACTTTGGAGCTACTTTTCCCCTCTTTGGAGCTCGAATTTTCCAAAATCCCTTCTTAGCGCTCATCTACACCATGATAGGATACTTGAGCCCAAATTTCAGCATCCTAGCTTTTACCGTGTGGGCTGTGGGCTGTTGACGCGGTTTGCTTTTGTGCCCCAAGAAAACCCCAATAATTCAAGCTCCAACAAAAAATTTAAAAAACCGAGTATGCAGTTTCTTTGTATTCTTTAATTGATTTTAGAAACTAAGTTTTAAGTCGATCGGTTGAAAAATGCTGATTTTTCAAACAAACTTTGCAGCTATTTTTCCCCTCTTTGGAGCTCGAATTTTCCAAAATCCCTTCTTAGTGCTCATCTATACCATGATAGGATACTTGAGCCCAAATTTCAGCATCCTAGCTTTTACCGTGTGGGCTGTTGACGCGGTTGCTTTTGTGCCCCAAGAAAACCCCAATAATTCAAGCTCCAACAAAAAATTTAAAAAACCGAGTATGCAGTTTTCTTTGTATTCTTTAATTGATTTTAGAAACGGCACTCGTGTCAATGCCGTGCAGCGATGAGCCACGATCAAAAAGCACTGACAATTCTCATCTCAATTTGCTAGAGTAAAACTTTCGATAGTTGAAGCCACCGATACCATCAAAATATCAAAGTTTGAATGCAATAAGCAGAATATTTAAATGATGAAATCGAATTATTTATTGAGATCAATAAGAACAAATCATATACATACATACATCTGCCCGCAATGCGAAGCAGAATATGCGTAGCTCCGTTATTCGGTTTCTGCTTTACTATCGCTTAAGCTTAAGTAACTGTAAACTTTTGACGTTTTGCCTTTGCAATTAACATTAAATGGTCAAAACGAAAGAAGAGCGAGCTAATAACTTGCAGTTGTTGTTGCTTTTAGAGCATTATTTTATTTACAATCAAACAACTGTGTTCGATTGCCCAATGTATACATTAATACGAATGTACATACATGCTATATTCATACACAGGCATACAGTATGTTTCTCTTTACTTTTTCAACCGTACGTAGAGAACCGCACACATAGACACGAACTGTTGCTTGTTGTGTGTGTGAGTGTGTGTATGTGATGTCCCCAACTATTTGATATTTGTTGTTGCTGCATAAAGCTATTAATGAAAACTCTAATGCCAAATGCACTAAACAAAGAAAAAATTACTTTTAAAAATGTTATATAATTTTCAATTAGTTAACATTTCTTGCTCTGTCAGTGCAAGCATACATACATGTAGGTTTGAAATACAAATTAGTTTATTTGGGATGTCTTGTAGTATACATAAGTTTTAAAAGTTACATGAATAGTTAATATAAAAGAAATGCGCAGCACTTCCGCGAACAACACTTTAAACTGGCCTTGGCAACAACACTCACTGTTCACACTGTCCGAGAAACTTTGGTCTTAACTTCATGCCTGTGCCATATTGTGTTCTTTTAATCGCTACCAGTTCCCCTACTTTATAAGTTTCTTCGACTTTCATTTTTTCGTTAAATCCCTTTCTATTCTCTTGTTGTATCTTCTCAATGTTCTCCTGTGCTTTAATCCTTACTAATTCTCGCTCTTCATTAAAAATGTCCATGTCCACTTCTTCTAGAATTTGCCTTATGTCTTCGTTTTTAGTTTTCATGTCGAGTCCTGTAAGAAGTGTAAGGAGTGAATTTCGTGCTTCGTGGAGGTGTGCTGTTTATAATTTGTTGAACGCGATCAACATGACAGTACCAATTCGAGGGATTGCTCTGACACATTTTGGTCAACATTGCAATGACAATTCTATGAATGCGTTCTACCTGTCCGTTACCCCTTGGCATACCTGTTGTAATGTGTAGGAGTTGGATGCCCTCATTCTCACAATATTGTTTAAATACATTTGATGTAAACGCTGTGCCTCTATCAGTAACTACTCTTTTCGGGTTACCAAAAATATACGCCTGTTTTTGGAGCTTATCTATGACTTCATCTGTTCCCGTCGATTTAGTGGGGTAAAGCCAAACAAATTTCGAAAAGGCGTCTACCACCGTTAAAATATGCATATATTTCTTTTTTGTACTCGTGAGAGTGATCTATATGATATGTTCCCAATGGATCTTGGGCCTTGTCAATAGGTACTAAAAGTCCCTCTTTTTTGCCTCGTTTTGCATCTGATATAAGACATTCAACACAACTACGGACCACTTTGCCTACTTGTAAAAAAATATTGACCATCGCTAAAAACGGCATGTCCTTGATGACAAACTGTTTATAGGTTAAGTCTTTTCTCACTGATTCTAATCCGGCAAACGCAACTTGCTCTTTTTTTTTACTTTTTTTCACAATTTTTGGCGATGTGGCCCGGTTTGTTGCAATTATAGCATGTTGATGGTTCCTTGCATTCCCTTGCCTGATGACCTTCTTTATTGCATTTAAAGCATCTCTTAGTATTTTGTCCCTGTCCTTTTTTCATTACAATTTCTTTGTTTCCACCCACGATCTTATCGTAGAGCTTGATTTCCTCTTTTAAATCTTTTATAGTTTTGCAACGATAAAGACTTGCCTTGTTGGATTTCGTGTCTGGCACACCATCGGCAAAGTAAGAGATCAGGCTCTCATCATCGAGTTGAATTTGTTTCCCCATCTCAATCAGGCTGTATAAATATTCGATCAAAGTCTCTTTCGGTAGTTTTCGTCTTTTCCTTAGCAAACTGTGTACCTCAGCTGAGCTCAATTTCTGGCCAAATTCAGATTTAAGATTTGCCTTCAATTGTGTCCAACTGCGGACTCCAGTCAATCCTCTTGTAAACAATTTTGCTGCCCCAATCAATAGCTGTTTGGCGTAAATAAACATTTGGAGGTCATCCCATCGCACGGTTATGGCTACATCTTCAAATTCTGCAATCCACTGTTCTACGTTTGGCTGACTTGTGCCAGAAAAAGCTGTAATGCTATCCTGCACGTCGCGCAATGTAAAACGTGAAATGCTGTTATTACTATGTACATCTTCATACACGCTTGCCTGTTCTGATTTGTCTTCCTCTAAATCTAAATCAACCTCCTCCAAATCATAGTGGTCCAACAATCTATCCTGCAACACACTTTTTCTGCCCACTGTACTAAGTTTGAGCTCTTTTAAATGCTGCCGCAGCTCTTCTACTTTCAATGACATAATTGTTTTCGAATCCATTATTGTTTGCGCAAGTACTACTGCTTTGTACAACAAAATATTTTCTTAAATTATGTTAGTTTACAAAATTAATGGAGGCTTCACCTCTCATTAAAAGAATTGACAAAATTTTAAGTTTTTTTTTTTTTTAATTGTTAGGCGCCTGCACATACACTCACCAAAACCGCGTTCTCTGGTATTTGGATTTGCCTACCGCTTGTACTGCTGCTCTCCACTGTTTCAAACTGCTTCTACTGCTTGCTGTTGTTTGTATGCAGTTTCTCACTGCCTGCGTCCCGCGTCGCACTTCCCACGCTGCGCTGCTTGCAAACTGCTTGGCGGCCGTTAACTTGCTACACAGCGATATTTTGTTGCGCTATACTTTTTTACGATGCTTATTGCTAACGTAACTAAGTATGTATGTCACAGCTTGCAGATCAACGCACACACACTTTCCGTTGTTACGTTTTCTGCGCCCTTCAACTGTGACTCCCTCGCTGTCGTCGCTTTCTATGCCGCAGCCTGCAGATCAACGCACACACGCACACACACTTTGCGTTGTTACGTTTCTGCGCCCTTCAACTGCGACTCCCTCGGTGCCGTCGTTTTCAGTGTCGCAGCCTGCAGATCAACGCACACACACTTTGCGTTGTTACGTCTCTGCGCCCTTCAAATGCGACTCCCTCGACGCACTCTTCACTGTTGCAGCATCTCATATACGAGTACGTGAGTATTCGTATAGTTCAGCTGTACTTCTGCCTTGTCGCCAGCCACTTTACCGTTTGTTTTTACCTTTAGGCCTCTCGCATTCATCGATGTAGCGTCGTTGTTGCCGTTTGTCGCTTCCACGTATATGGCGATATAATGAACAAATTTTTGGCCTTGAACGCGGCTGTACACCTTTAACACAGAATTTTCGTGCTGCACACACTCAAAGTATACGTTGACGCGTATGTAAAAATTCACATCACTTCTTTTTATACTTTAGACAAATCAAACAAACTTTGGAGCTACTTTTCCCCTCTTTGGAGCTCGAATTTTCCAAAATCCCTTCTTAGTGCTCATCTACACCATGATAGGATACTTGAGCCCAAATTTCAGCATCCTAGCTTTTACCGTGTGGGCTGTGGGCTGTTGACGCGGTTTGCTTTTGTGCCCCAAGAAAACCCCAATAATTCAAGCTCCAACAAAAAATTTTAAAAACCGAGTATGCAGTTTTCTTTGTATTCTTTAATTGATTTTAGAAACGGCACTCGTGATCAAAAAGCACTGACAATTCTCATCTCAATTTGCTAGAGTAAAACTTTCGATAGTTGAAGCCACCGATACCATCAAAATATCAAAGTTTGAATGCAATAAGCAGAATATTTAAATGATGAAATCGAATTATTTATTGAGATCAATAAGAACAAATCATATACATACATACATACATACATCTGCCCGCAATGCGAAGCAGAATATGCGTAGCTCCGTTATTCGGTTTCTGCTTTACTATCGCTTAAGCTTAAGTAACTGTAAACTTTTGACGTTTTGCCTTTGCAATTAACATTAAATGGTCAAAACGAAAGAAGAGCGAGCTAATAACTTGCAGTTGTTGTTGCTTTTAGAGCATTATTTTATTTACAATCAAACAACTGTGTTCGATTGCCCAATGTATACATTAATACGAATGTACATACATGCTATATTCATACACAGGCATACAGTATGTTTCTCTTTACTTTTTCAACCGTACGTAGAGAACCGCACACATAGACACGAACTGTTGCTTGTTGTGTGTGTGAGTGTGTGTATGTGATGTCCCCAACTATTTGATATTTGTTGTTGCTGCATAAAGCTATTAATGAAAACTCTAATGCCAAATGCACTAAACAAAGAAAAAATTACTTTTAAAAATGTTATATAATTTTCAATTAGTTAACATTTCTTGCTCTGTCAGTGCAAGCATACATACATGTAGGTTTGAAATACAAATTAGTTTATTTGGGATGTCTTGTAGTATACATAAGTTTTAAAAGTTACATGAATAGTTAATATAAAAGAAATGCGCAGCACTTCCGCGAACAACACTTTAAACTGGCCTTGGCAACAACACTCACTGTTCACACTGTCCGAGAAACTTTGGTCTTAACTTCATGCCTGTGCCATATTGTGTTCTTTTAATCGCTACCAGTTCCCCTACTTTATAAGTTTCTTCGACTTTCATTTTTTCGTTAAATCCCTTTCTATTCTCTTGTTGTATCTTCTCAATGTTCTCCTGTGCTTTAATCCTTACTAATTCTCGCTCTTCATTAAAAATGTCCATGTCCACTTCTTCTAGAATTTGCCTTATGTCTTCGTTTTTAGTTTTCATGTCGAGTCCTGTAAGAAGTGTAAGGAGTGAATTTCGTGCTTCGTGGAGGTGTGCTGTTTATAATTTGTTGAACGCGATCAACATGACAGTACCAATTCGAGGGATTGCTCTGACACATTTTGGTCAACATTGCAATGACAATTCTATGAATGCGTTCTACCTGTCCGTTACCCCTTGGCATACCTGTTGTAATGTGTAGGAGTTGGATGCCCTCATTCTCACAATATTGTTTAAATACATTTGATGTAAACGCTGTGCCTCTATCAGTAACTACTCTTTTCGGGTTACCAAAAATATACGCCTGTTTTTGGAGCTTATCTATGACTTCATCTGTTCCCGTCGATTTAGTGGGGTAAAGCCAAACAAATTTCGAAAAGGCGTCTACCACCGTTAAAATATGCATATATTTCTTTTTTGTACTCGTGAGAGTGATCTATATGATATGTTCCCAATGGATCTTGGGCCTTGTCAATAGGTACTAAAAGTCCCTCTTTTTTGCCTCGTTTTGCATCTGATATAAGACATTCAACACAACTACGGACCACTTTGCCTACTTGTAAAAAAATATTGACCATCGCTAAAAACGGCATGTCCTTGATGACAAACTGTTTATAGGTTAAGTCTTTTCTCACTGATTCTAATCCGGCAAACGCAACTTGCTCTTTTTTTTTTACTTTTTTTCACAATTTTTGGCGATGTGGCCCGGCTTGTTGCAATTATAGCATGTTGATGGTTCCTTGCATTCCCTTGCCTGATGACCTTCTTTATTGCATTTAAAGCATCTCTTAGTATTTTGTCCCTGTCCTTTTTTCATTACAATTTCTTTGTTTCCACCCACGATCTTATCGTAGAGCTTGATTTCCTCTTTTAATTCTTTTATAGTTTTGCAACGATAAAGACTTGCCTTGTTGGATTTCGTGTCTGGCACACCATCGGCAAAGTAAGAGATCAGGCTCTCATCATCGAGTTGAATTTGTTTCCCCATCTCAATCAGGCTGTATAAATATTCGATCAAAGTCTCTTTCGGTAGTTTTCGTCTTTTCCTTAGCAAACTGTGTACCTCAGCTGAGCTCAATTTCTGGCCAAATTCAGATTTAAGATTTGCCTTCAATTGTGTCCAACTGCGGACTCCAGTCAATCCTCTTGTAAACAATTTTGCTGCCCCAATCAATAGCTGTTTGGCGTAAATAAACATTTGGAGGTCATCCCATCGCACGGTTATGGCTACATCTTCAAATTCTGCAATCCACTGTTCTACGTTTGGCTGACTTGTGCCAGAAAAAGCTGTAATGCTATCCTGCACGTCGCGCAATGTAAAACGTGAAATGCTGTTATTACTATGTACATCTTCATACACGCTTGCCTGTTCTGATTTGTCTTCCTCTAAATCTAAATCAACCTCCTCCAAATCATAGTGGTCCAACAATCTATCCTGCAACACACTTTTTCTGCCCACTGTACTAAGTTTGAGCTCTTTTAAATGCTGCCGCAGCTCTTCTACTTTCAATGACATAATTGTTTTCGAATCCATTATTGTTTGCGCAAGTACTACTGCTTTGTACAACAAAATATTTTCTTAAATTATGTTAGTTTACAAAATTAATGGAGGCTTCACCTCTCATTAAAAGAATTGACAAAATTTTAAGTTTTTTTTTTTTTAATTGTTAGGCGCCTGCACATACACTCACCAAAACCGCGTTCTCTGGTATTTGGATTTGCCTACCGCTTGTACTGCTGCTCTCCACTGTTTCAAACTGCTTCTACTGCTTGCTGTTGTTTGTATGCAGTTTCTCACTGCCTGCGTCCCGCGTCGCACTTCCCACGCTGCGCTGCTTGCAAACTGCTTGGCGGCCGTTAACTTGCTACACAGCGATATTTTGTTGCGCTATACTTTTTTACGATGCTTATTGCTAACGTAACTAAGTATGTATGTCACAGCTTGCAGATCAACGCACACACACTTTCCGTTGTTACGTTTTCTGCGCCCTTCAACTGTGACTCCCTCGCTGTCGTCGCTTTCGATGCCGCAGCCTGCAGATCAACGCACACACGCACACACACTTTGCGTTGTTACGTTTCTGCGCCCTTCAACTGCGACTCCCTCGGTGCCGTCGTTTTCAGTGTCGCAGCCTGCAGATCAACGCGCACACACTTTGCGTTGTTACGTCTCTGCGCCCTTCAAATGCGACTCCCTCGACGCACTCTTCACTGTTGCAGCATCTCATATACGAGTACGTGAGTATTCGTATAGTTCAGCTGTACTTCTGCCTTGTCGCCAGCCACTTTACCGTTTGTTTTTACCTTTAGGCCTCTCGCATTCATCGATGTAGCGTCGTTGTTGCCGTTTGTCGCTTCCACGTATATGGCGATATAATGAACAAATTTTTGGCCTTGAACGCGGCTGTACACCTTTAACACAGAATTTTCGTGCTGCACACACTCAAAGTATACGTTGACGCGTATGTAAAAATTCACATCACTTCTTTTTATACTTTAGACAAATCACGGACGAGCCCCCAATTATTTGTAGGTTTGAAATACAAATTAGTTTATTTGGGCTGTCTTGTAGTGTACATAAGTTATAAAAGTTACATGAATAGTTAATATAAAAGAAATGCGCAGCACTTCCGCGAACAACACTTTAAACTGGCCTTGGCAACAACACTCACTGTCTACACTCTGACCCGCAACTCTCCAACAACTGACTTCAGCCACTCCACTCAAGCGAATGCCTTATTCTCCTCTTCTGTTCGATTCTTAAGCCTATCGATACTCGCTGATGCCATATTAGGCCAGGGTTGCTAATAGGGTATTCTACTCCCGCCTTATTCCCCAGATCCTACATACATATGTAGATACATATGTACATACATAGATGTGCACATAAGTATGGACATTCAAACATTAGTGTCTCAAATTTTGCTTTGGCTATTTCAATCGTTTGCACGCAACTACACGAACAGCTGTTTGTGTGTGTGTGTGCGTGTGTGTATGTATACTTAGTTGTCCCCAACTGTTTGATATTTTGTATTGTTTGTTCTGCCTGCTTTTGTAATATGCATATTTTGAAAATCCTTGAATGCAAAGTTGTAGATTTAGTTACGTAGATTACATTATCCAAATTTTAAATCGATCGGACTAAATTTATAACAAAAACTTTTCATTTGAAATAGTGAATAAATATTAAAACCCCAATAATTCAAGCTCCAACAAAAAATTTAAAAAACCGAGTATGCAGTTTCTTTGTATTCTTTAATTGATTTTAGAAACTAAGTTTTAAGTCGATCGGTTGAAAAATGCTGATTTTTCAAACAAACTTTGCAGCTATTTTTCCCCTCTTTGGAGCTCGAATTTTCCAAAATCCCTTCTTAGTGCTCATCTATACCATGATAGGATACTTGAGCCCAAATTTCAGCATCCTAGCTTTTACCGTGTGGGCTGTGGGCTGTTGACGCGGTTTGCTTTTGTGCCCCAAGAAAACCCCAATAATTCAAGCTCCAACAAAAAATTTAAAAAACCGAGTATGCAGTTTTCTTTGTATTCTTTAATTGATTTTAGAAACTAAGTTTTAAGTCGATCGGTTGAAAAATGCGGATTTTTCAAACAAACTTTGGAGCTACTTTTCCCCCCTTTGGAGCTCGAATTTTCCAAAATCCCTTCTTAGTGCTCATCTACCCCATGATAGGATACTTGAGCCCAAATTTCAGCATCCTAGCTTTTACCGTGTGGGCTGTGGGCTGTTGACGCGGTTTGCTTTTGTGCCCCAAGAAAACCCCAATAATTCAAGCTCCAACAAAAAATTTAAAAAACCGAGTATGCAGTTTTCTTTGTATTCTTTAATTGATTTTAGAAACGGCACTCGTGTCAATGCCGTGCAGCGATGAGCCACGATCAAAAAGCACTGACAATTCTCATCTCAATTTGCTAGAGTAAAACTTTCGATAGTTGAAGCCACCGATACCATCAAAATATCAAAGTTTGAATGCAATAAGCAGAATATTTAAATGATGAAATCGAATTATTTATTGAGATCAATAAGAACAAATCATATACATACATACATCTGCCCGCAATGCGAAGCAGAATATGCGTAGCTCCGTTATTCGGTTTCTGCTTTACTATCGCTTAAGCTTAAGTAACTGTAAACTTTTGACGTTTTGCCTTTGCAATTAACATTAAATGGTCAAAACGAAAGAAGAGCGAGCTAATAACTTGCAGTTGTTGTTGCTTTTAGAGCATTATTTTATTTACAATCAAACAACTGTGTTCGATTGCCCAATGTATACATTAATACGAATGTACATACATGCTATATTCATACACAGGCATACAGTATGTTTCTCTTTACTTTTTCAACCGTACGTAGAGAACCGCACACATAGACACGAACTGTTGCTTGTTGTGTGTGTGAGTGTGTGTATGTGATGTCCCCAACTATTTGATATTTGTTGTTGCTGCATAAAGCTATTAATGAAAACTCTAATGCCAAATGCACTAAACAAAGAAAAAATTACTTTTAAAAATGTTATATAATTTTCAATTAGTTAACATTTCTTGCTCTGTCAGTGCAAGCATACATACATGTAGGTTTGAAATACAAATTAGTTTATTTGGGATGTCTTGTAGTATACATAAGTTTTAAAAGTTACATGAATAGTTAATATAAAAGAAATGCGCAGCACTTCCGCGAACAACACTTTAAACTGGCCTTGGCAACAACACTCACTGTTCACACTGTCCGAGAAACTTTGGTCTTAACTTCATGCCTGTGCCATATTGTGTTCTTTTAATCGCTACCAGTTCCCCTACTTTATAAGTTTCTTCGACTTTCATTTTTTCGTTAAATCCCTTTCTATTCTCTTGTTGTATCTTCTCAATGTTCTCCTGTGCTTTAATCCTTACTAATTCTCGCTCTTCATTAAAAATGTCCATGTCCACTTCTTCTAGAATTTGCCTTATGTCTTCGTTTTTAGTTTTCATGTCGAGTCCTGTAAGAAGTGTAAGGAGTGAATTTCGTGCTTCGTGGAGGTGTGCTGTTTATAATTTGTTGAACGCGATCAACATGACAGTACCAATTCGAGGGATTGCTCTGACACATTTTGGTCAACATTGCAATGACAATTCTATGAATGCGTTCTACCTGTCCGTTACCCCTTGGCATACCTGTTGTAATGTGTAGGAGTTGGATGCCCTCATTCTCACAATATTGTTTAAATACATTTGATGTAAACGCTGTGCCTCTATCAGTAACTACTCTTTTCGGGTTACCAAAAATATACGCCTGTTTTTGGAGCTTATCTATGACTTCATCTGTTCCCGTCGATTTAGTGGGGTAAAGCCAAACAAATTTCGAAAAGGCGTCTACCACCGTTAAAATATGCATATATTTCTTTTTTGTACTCGTGAGAGTGATCTATATGATATGTTCCCAATGGATCTTGGGCCTTGTCAATAGGTACTAAAAGTCCCTCTTTTTTGCCTCGTTTTGCATCTGATATAAGACATTCAACACAACTACGGACCACTTTGCCTACTTGTAAAAAAATATTGACCATCGCTAAAAACGGCATGTCCTTGATGACAAACTGTTTATAGGTTAAGTCTTTTCTCACTGATTCTAATCCGGCAAACGCAACTTGCTCTTTTTTTTTACTTTTTTTCACAATTTTTGGCGATGTGGCCCGGCTTGTTGCAATTATAGCATGTTGATGGTTCCTTGCATTCCCTTGCCTGATGACCTTCTTTATTGCATTTAAAGCATCTCTTAGTATTTTGTCCCTGTCCTTTTTTCATTACAATTTCTTTGTTTCCACCCACGATCTTATCGTAGAGCTTGATTTCCTCTTTTAATTCTTTTATAGTTTTGCAACGATAAAGACTTGCCTTGTTGGATTTCGTGTCTGGCACACCATCGGCAAAGTAAGAGATCAGGCTCTCATCATCGAGTTGAATTTGTTTCCCCATCTCAATCAGGCTGTATAAATATTCGATCAAAGTCTCTTTCGGTAGTTTTCGTCTTTTCCTTAGCAAACTGTGTACCTCAGCTGAGCTCAATTTCTGGCCAAATTCAGATTTAAGATTTGCCTTCAATTGTGTCCAACTGCGGACTCCAGTCAATCCTCTTGTAAACAATTTTGCTGCCCCAATCAATAGCTGTTTGGCGTAAATAAACATTTGGAGGTCATCCCATCGCACGGTTATGGCTACATCTTCAAATTCTGCAATCCACTGTTCTACGTTTGGCTGACTTGTGCCAGAAAAAGCTGTAATGCTATCCTGCACGTCGCGCAATGTAAAACGTGAAATGCTGTTATTACTATGTACATCTTCATACACGCTTGCCTGTTCTGATTTGTCTTCCTCTAAATCTAAATCAACCTCCTCCAAATCATAGTGGTCCAACAATCTATCCTGCAACACACTTTTTCTGCCCACTGTACTAAGTTTGAGCTCTTTTAAATGCTGCCGCAGCTCTTCTACTTTCAATGACATAATTGTTTTCGAATCCATTATTGTTTGCGCAAGTACTACTGCTTTGTACAACAAAATATTTTCTTAAATTATGTTAGTTTACAAAATTAATGGAGGCTTCACCTCTCATTAAAAGAATTGACAAAATTTTAAGTTTTTTTTTTTTTAATTGTTAGGCGCCTGCACTCACCAAAACCGCGTTCTCTGGTATTTGGATTTGCCTACCGCTTGTACTGCTGCTCTCCACTGTTTCAAACTGCTTCTACTGCTTGCTGTTGTTTGTATGCAGTTTCTCACTGCCTGCGTCCCGCGTCACACTTCCCACGCTGCGCTGCTTGCAAACTGCTTGGCGGCCGTTAACTTGCTACACAGCGATATTTTGTTGCGCTATACTTTTTTACGATGCTTATTGCTAACGTAACTAAGTATGTATGTCACAGCTTGCAGATCAACGCACACACACTTTCCGTTGTTACGTTTTCTGCGCCCTTCAACTGTGACTCCCTCGCTGTCGTCGCTTTCGATGCCGCAGCCTGCAGATCAACGCACACACACTTTGCGTTGTTACGTTTCTGCGCCCTTCAACTGCGACTCCCTCGCTGCCGTCGTTTTCGGTGTCGCAGCCTGCAGATCAACGCACACACACTTTGCGTTGTTACGTCTCTGCGCCCTTCAAATGCGACTCCCTCGACGCACTCTTCACTGTTGCAGCATCTCATATACGAGTACGTGAGTATTCGTATAGTTCAGCTGTACTTCTGCCTTGTCGCCAGCCACTTTACCGTTTGTTTTTACCTTTAGGCCTCTCGCATTCATCGATGTAGCGTCGTTGTTGCCGTTTGTCGCTTCCACGTATATGGCGATATAATGAACAAATTTTTGGCCTTGAACGCGGCTGTACACCTTTAACACAGAATTTTCGTGCTGCACACACTCAAAGTATACGTTGACGCGTATGTAAAAATTCACATCACTTCTTTTTATACTTTAGACAAATCACGGACGAGCCCCCAATTATTTGTAGGTTTGAAATACAAATTAGTTTATTTGGGCTGTCTTGTAGTATACATAAGTTATAAAAGTTACATGAATAGTTAATATAAAAGAAATGCGCAGCACTTCCGCGAACAACACTTTAAACTGGCCTTGGCAACAACACTCACTGTCTACACTCTGACCCGCAACTCTCCAACAACTGACTTCAGCCACTCCACTCAAGCGAATGCCTTATTCTCCTCTTCTGTTCGATTCTTAAGCCTATCGATACTCGCTGATGCCATATTAGGCCAGGGTTGCTAATAGGGTATTCTACTCCCGCCTTATTCCCCAGATCCTACATACATATGTAGATACATATGTACATACATAGATGTGCACATAAGTATGGACATTCAAACATTAGTGTCTCAAATTTTGCTTTGGCTATTTCAATCGTTTGCACGCAACTACACGAACAGCTGTTTGTGTGTGTGTGTGCGTGTGTGTATGTATACTTAGTTGTCCCCAACTGTTTGATATTTTGTATTGTTTGTTCTGCCTGCTTTTGTAATATGCATATTTTGAAAATCCTTGAATGCAAAGTTGTAGATTTAGTTACGTAGATTACATTATCCAAATTTTAAATCGATCGGACTAAATTTATAACAAAAACTTTTCATTTGAAATAGTGAATAAATATTAAAACCCCAATAATTCAAGCTCCAACACAAATTTCGAAAATCCAGTTTTCTTTGTATTCTTTAATTGATTTTAGAAACTAAGTTTTAAGTCGATCGGTTGAAAAATGCGGATTTTTCAAACAAACTTTGGAGCTACTTTTCCCCTCTTTGGAGCTCGAATTTTCCAAAATCCCTTCTTAGTGCTCATCTACACCATGATAGGATACTTGAGCCCAAATTTCAGCATCCTAGCTTTTACCGTGTGGGCTGTGGGCTGTTGACGCGGTTTGCTTTTGTGCCCCAAGAAAACCCCAATAATTCAAGCTCCAACAAAAAATTTAAAAAACCGAGTATGCAGTTTTCTTTGTATTCTTTAATTGATTTTAGAAACTAAGTTTTAAGTCGATCGGTTGAAAAATGCGGATTTTTCAAACAAACTTTGCAGCTATTTTTCCCCTCTTTGGAGCTCGAATTTTCCAAAATCCCTTCTTAGTGCTCATCTACACCATGATAGGATACTTGAGCCCAAATTTCAGCATCCTAGCTTTTACCGTGTGGGCTGTGGGCTGTTGACGCGGTTTGCTTTTGTGCCCCAAGAAAACCCCAATAATTCAAGCTCCAACAAAAAATTTAAAAAACCGAGTATGCAGTTTTCTTTGTATTCTTTAATTGATTTTAGAAACTAAGTTTTAAGTCAATCGGTTGAAAAATGCGGATTTTTCAAATAAACTTTGGAGCTACTTTTCCCCCCTTTGGAGCTCGAATTTTCCAAAATCCCTTCTTAGTGCTCATCTACACCATGATAGGATACTTGAGCCCAAATTTCAGCATCCTAGCTTTTACCGTGTGGGCTGTGGGCTGTTGACGCGGTTTGCTTTTGTGCCCCAAGAAAACCCCAATAATTCAAGCTCCAACAAAAAATTTTAAAAACCGAGTATGCAGTTTTCTTTGTATTCTTTAATTGATTTTAGAAACGGCACTCGTGTCAATGCCGTGCAGCGATGAGCCACGATCAAAAAGCACTGACAATTCTCATCTCAATTTGCTAGAGTAAAACTTTCGATAGTTGAAGCCACCGATACCATCAAAATATCAAAGTTTGAATGCAATAAGCAGAATATTTAAATGATGAAATCGAATTATTTATTGAGATCAATAAGAACAAATCATATACATACATACATACATACATCTGCCCGCAATGCGAAGCAGAATATGCGTAGCTCCGTTATTCGGTTTCTGCTTTACTATCGCTTAAGCTTAAGTAACTGTAAACTTTTGACGTTTTGCCTTTGCAATTAACATTAAATGGTCAAAACGAAAGAAGAGCGAGCTAATAACTTGCAGTTGTTGTTGCTTTTAGAGCATTATTTTATTTACAATCAAACAACTGTGTTCGATTGCCCAATGTATACATTAATACGAATGTACATACATGCTATATTCATACACAGGCATACAGTATGTTTCTCTTTACTTTTTCAACAGTACGTAGAGAACCGCACACATAGACACGAACTGTTGCTTGTTGTGTGTGTGAGTGTGTGTATGTGATGTCCCCAACTATTTGATATTTGTTGTTGCTGCATAAAGCTATTAATGAAAACTCTAATGCCAAATGCACTAAACAAAGAAAAAATTACTTTTAAAAATGTTATATAATTTTCAATTAGTTAACATTTCTTGCTCTGTCAGTGCAAGCATACATACATGTAGGTTTGAAATACAAATTAGTTTATTTGGGATGTCTTGTAGTATACATAAGTTTTAAAAGTTACATGAATAGTTAATATAAAAGAAATGCGCAGCACTTCCGTGAACAACACTTTAAACTGGCCTTGGCAACAACACTCACTGTTCACACTGTCCGAGAAACTTTGGTCTTAACTTCATGCCTGTGCCATATTGTGTTCTTTTAATCGCTACCAGTTCCCCTACTTTATAAGTTTCTTCGACTTTCATTTTTTCGTTAAATCCCTTTCTATTCTCTTGTTGTATCTTCTCAATGTTCTCCTGTGCTTTAATCCTTACTAATTCTCGCTCTTCATTAAAAATGTCCATGTCCACTTCTTCTAGAATTTGCCTTATGTCTTCGTTTTTAGTTTTCATGTCGAGTCCTGTAAGAAGTGTAAGGAGTGAATTTCGTGCTTCGTGGAGGTGTGCTGTTTATAATTTGTTGAACGCGATCAACATGACAGTACCAATTCGAGGGATTGCTCTGACACATTTTGGTCAACATTGCAATGACAATTCTATGAATGCGTTCTACCTGTCCGTTACCCCTTGGCATACCTATTGTAATGTGTAGGAGTTGGATGCCCTCATTCTCACAATATTGTTTAAATACATTTGATGTAAACGCTGTGCCTCTATCAGTAACTACTCTTTTCGGGTTACCAAAAATATACGCCTGTTTTTGGAGCTTATCTATGACTTCATCTGTTCCCGTCGATTTAGTGGGGTAAAGCCAAACAAATTTCGAAAAGGCGTCTACCACCGTTAAAATATGCATATATTTCTTTTTTGTACTCGTGAGAGTGATCTATATGATATGTTCCCAATGGATCTTGGGCCTTGTCAATAGGTACTAAAAGTCCCTCTTTTTTGCCTCGTTTTGCATCTGATATAAGACATTCAACACAACTACGGACCACTTTGCCTACTTGTAAAAAAATATTGACCATCGCTAAAAACGGCATGTCCTTGATGACAAACTGTTTATAGGTTAAGTCTTTTCTCACTGATTCTAATCCGGCAAACGCAACTTGCTCTTTTTTTTTACTTTTTTTCACAATTTTTGGCGATGTGGCCCGGTTTGTTGCAATTATAGCATGTTGATGGTTCCTTGCATTCCCTTGCCTGATGACCTTCTTTATTGCATTTAAAGCATCTCTTAGTATTTTGTCCCTGTCCTTTTTTCATTACAATTTCTTTGTTTCCACCCACGATCTTATCGTAGAGCTTGATTTCCTCTTTTAAATCTTTATAGTTTTGCAACGATAAAGACTTGCCTTGTTGGATTTCGTGTCTGGCACACCATCGGCAAAGTAAGAGATCAGGCTCTCATCATCGAGTTGAATTTGTTTCCCCATCTCAATCAGGCTGTATAAATATTCGATCAAAGTCTCTTTCGGTAGTTTTCGTCTTTTCCTTAGCAAACTGTGTACCTCAGCTGAGCTCAATTTCTGGCCAAATTCAGATTTAAGATTTGCCTTCAATTGTGTCCAACTGCGGACTCCAGTCAATCCTCTTGTAAACAATTTTGCTGCCCCAATCAATAGCTGTTTGGCGTAAATAAACATTTGGAGGTCATCCCATCGCACGGTTATGGCTACATCTTCAAATTCTGCAATCCACTGTTCTACGTTTGGCTGACTTGTGCCAGAAAAAGCTGTAATGCTATCCTGCACGTCGCGCAATGTAAAACGTGAAATGCTGTTATTACTATGTACATCTTCATACACGCTTGCCTGTTCTGATTTGTCTTCCTCTAAATCTAAATCAACCTCCTCCAAATCATAGTGGTCCAACAATCTATCCTGCAACACACTTTTTCTGCCCACTGTACTAAGTTTGAGCTCTTTTAAATGCTGCCGCAGCTCTTCTACTTTCAATGACATAATTGTTTTCGAATCCATTATTGTTTGCGCAAGTACTACTGCTTTGTACAACAAAATATTTTCTTAAATTATGTTAGTTTACAAAATTAATGGAGGCTTCACCTCTCATTAAAAGAATTGACAAAATTTTAAGTTTTTTTTTTTTTAATTGTTAGGCGCCTGCACATACACTCACCAAAACCGCGTTCTCTGGTATTTGGATTTGCCTACCGCTTGTACTGCTGCTCTCCACTGTTTCAAACTGCTTCTACTGCTTGCTGTTGTTTGTATGCAGTTTCTCACTGCCTGCGTCCCGCGTCGCACTTCCCACGCTGCGCTGCTTGCAAACTGCTTGGCGGCCGTTAACTTGCTACACAGCGATATTTTGTTGCGCTATACTTTTTTACGATGCTTATTGCTAACGTAACTAAGTATGTATGTCACAGCTTGCAGATCAACGCACACACACTTTCCGTTGTTACGTTTTCTGCGCCCTTCAACTGTGACTCCCTCGCTGTCGTCGCTTTCGATGCCGCAGCCTGCAGATCAACGCACACACGCACACACACTTTGCGTTGTTACGTTTCTGCGCCCTTCAACTGCGACTCCCTCGGTGCCGTCGTGTTCAGTGTCGCAGCCTGCAGATCAACGCACACACACTTTGCGTTGTTACGTCTCTGCGCCCTTCAAATGCGACTCCCTCGACGCACTCTTCACTGTTGCAGCATCTCATATACGAGTACGTGAGTATTCGTATAGTTCAGCTGTACTTCTGCCTTGTCGCCAGCCACTTTACCGTTTGTTTTACCTTTAGGCCTCTCGCATTCATCGATGTAGCGTCGTTGTTGCCGTTTGTCGCTTCCACGTATATGGCGATATAATGAACAAATTTTTGGCCTTGAACGCGGCTGTACACCTTTAACACAGAATTTTCGTGCTGCACACACTCAAAGTATACGTTGACGCGTATGTAAAAATTCACATCACTTCTTTTTATACTTTAGACAAATCACGGACGAGCCCCCAATTATTTGTAGGTTTGAAATACAAATTAGTTTATTTGGGCTGTCTTGTAGTATACATAAGTTATAAAAGTTACATGAATAGTTAATATAAAAGAAATGCGCAGCACTTCCGCGAACAACACTTTAAACTGGCCTTGGCAACAACACTCACTGTCTACACTCTGACCCGCAACTCTCCAACAACTGACTTCAGCCACTCCACTCAAGCGAATGCCTTATTCTCCTCTTCTGTTCGATTCTTAAGCCTATCGATACTCGCTGATGCCATATTAGGCCAGGGTTGCTAATAGGGTATTCTACTCCCGCCTTATTCCCCAGATCCTACATACATATGTAGATACATATGTACATACATAGATGTGCACATAAGTATGGACATTCAAACATTAGTGTCTCAAATTTTGCTTTGGCTATTTCAATCGTTTGCACGCAACTACACGAACAGCTGTTTGTGTGTGTGTGTGCGTGTGTGTATGTATACTTAGTTGTCCCCAACTGTTTGATATTTTGTATTGTTTGTTCTGCCTGCTTTTGTAATATGCATATTTTGAAAATCCTTGAATGCAAAGTTGTAGATTTAGTTACGTAGATTACATTATCCAAATTTTAAATCGATCGGACTAAATTTATAACAAAAACTTTTCATTTGAAATAGTGAATAAATATTAAAACCCCAATAATTCAAGCTCCAACACAAATTTCGAAAATCCAGTTTTCTTTGTATTCTTTAATTGATTTTAGAAACTAAGTTTTAAGTCGATCGGTTGAAAAATGCGGATTTTTCAAACAAACTTTGGAGCTACTTTTCCCCTCTTTGGAGCTCGAATTTTCCAAAATCCCTTCTTAGTGCTCATCTACACCATGATAGGATACTTGAGCCCAAATTTCAGCATCCTAGCTTTTACCGTGTGGGCTGTGGGCTGTTGACGCGGTTTGCTTTTGTGCCCCAAGAAAACCCCAATAATTCAAGCTCCAACAAAAAATTTAAAAAACCGAGTATGCAGTTTTCTTTGTATTCTTTAATTGATTTTAGAAACTAAGTTTTAAGTCAATCGGTTTGAAAAATGCGGATTTTTCAAATAAACTTTGGAGCTACTTTTCCCCCCTTTGGAGCTCGAATTTTCCAAAATCCCTTCTTAGTGCTCATCTACACCATGATAGGATACTTGAGCCCAAATTTCAGCATCCTAGCTTTTACCGTGTGGGCTGTGGGCTGTTGACGCGGTTTGCTTTTGTGCCCCAAGAAAACCCCAATAATTCAAGCTCCAACAAAAAATTTAAAAAACCGAGTATGCAGTTTTCTTTGTATTCTTTAATTGATTTTAGAAACGGCACTCGTGTCAATGCCGTGCAGCGATGAGCCACGATCAAAAAGCACTGACAATTCTCATCTCAATTTGCTAGAGTAAAACTTTCGATAGTTGAAGCCACCGATACCATCAAAATATCAAAGTTTGAATGCAATAAGCAGAATATTTAAATGATGAAATCGAATTATTTATTGAGATCAATAAGAACAAATCATATACATACATACATCTGCCCGCAATGCGAAGCAGAATATGCGTAGCTCCGTTATTCGGTTTCTGCTTTACTATCGCTTAAGCTTAAGTAACTGTAAACTTTTGACGTTTTGCCTTTGCAATTAACATTAAATGGTCAAAACGAAAGAAGAGCGAGCTAAAAACTTGCAGTTGTTGTTGCTTTTAGAGCATTATTTTATTTACAATCAAACAACTGTGTTCGATTGCCCAATGTATACATTAATACGAATGTACATACATGCTATATTCATACACAGGCATACAGTATGTTTCTCTTTACTTTTTCAACCGTACGTAGAGAACCGCACACATAGACACGAACTGTTGCTTGTTGTGTGTGTGAGTGTGTGTATGTGATGTCCCCAACTATTTGATATTTGTTGTTGCTGCATAAAGCTATTAATGAAAACTCTAATGCCAAATGCACTAAACAAAGAAAAAATTACTTTTAAAAATGTTATATAATTTTCAATTAGTTAACATTTCTTGCTCTGTCAGTGCAAGCATACATACATGTAGGTTTGAAATACAAATTAGTTTATTTGGGATGTCTTGTAGTATACATAAGTTTTAAAAGTTACATGAATAGTTAATATAAAAGAAATGCGCAGCACTTCCGCGAACAACACTTTAAACTGGCCTTGGCAACAACACTCACTGTTCACACTGTCCGAGAAACTTTGGTCTTAACTTCATGCCTGTGCCATATTGTGTTCTTTTAATCGCTACCAGTTCCCCTACTTTATAAGTTTCTTCGACTTTCATTTTTTCGTTAAATCCCTTTCTATTCTCTTGTTGTATCTTCTCAATGTTCTCCTGTGCTTTAATCCTTACTAATTCTCGCTCTTCATTAAAAATGTCCATGTCCACTTCTTCTAGAATTTGCCTTATGTCTTCGTTTTTAGTTTTCATGTCGAGTCCTGTAAGAAGTGTAAGGAGTGAATTTCGTGCTTCGTGGAGGTGTGCTGTTTATAATTTGTTGAACGCGATCAACATGACAGTACCAATTCGAGGGATTGCTCTGACACATTTTGGTCAACATTGCAATGACAATTCTATGAATGCGTTCTACCTGTCCGTTACCCCTTGGCATACCTGTTGTAATGTGTAGGAGTTGGATGCCCTCATTCTCACAATATTGTTTAAATACATTTGATGTAAACGCTGTGCCTCTATCAGTAACTACTCTTTTCGGGTTACCAAAAATATACGCCTGTTTTTGGAGCTTATCTATGACTTCATCTGTTCCCGTCGATTTAGTGGGGTAAAGCCAAACAAATTTCGAAAAGGCGTCTACCACCGTTAAAATATGCATATATTTCTTTTTTGTACTCGTGAGAGTGATCTATATGATATGTTCCCAATGGATCTTGGGCCTTGTCAATAGGTACTAAAAGTCCCTCTTTTTTGCCTCGTTTTGCATCTGATATAAGACATTCAACACAACTACGGACCACTTTGCCTACTTGTAAAAAAATATTGACCATCGCTAAAAACGGCATGTCCTTGATGACAAACTGTTTATAGGTTAAGTCTTTTCTCACTGATTCTAATCCGGCAAACGCAACTTGCTCTTTTTTTTTTACTTTTTTTCACAATTTTTGGCGATGTGGCCCGGCTTGTTGCAATTATAGCATGTTGATGGTTCCTTGCATTCCCTTGCCTGATGACCTTCTTTATTGCATTTAAAGCATCTCTTAGTATTTTGTCCCTGTCCTTTTTTCATTACAATTTCTTTGTTTCCACCCACGATCTTATCGTAGAGCTTGATTTCCTCTTTTAATTCTTTTATAGTTTTGCAACGATAAAGACTTGCCTTGTTGGATTTCGTGTCTGGCACACCATCGGCAAAGTAAGAGATCAGGCTCTCATCATCGAGTTGAATTTGTTTCCCCATCTCAATCAGGCTGTATAAATATTCGATCAAAGTCTCTTTCGGTAGTTTTCGTCTTTTCCTTAGCAAACTGTGTACCTCAGCTGAGCTCAATTTCTGGCCAAATTCAGATTTAAGATTTGCCTTCAATTGTGTCCAACTGCGGACTCCAGTCAATCCTCTTGTAAACAATTTTGCTGCCCCAATCAATAGCTGTTTGGCGTAAATAAACATTTGGAGGTCATCCCATCGCACGGTTATGGCTACATCTTCAAATTCTGCAATCCACTGTTCTACGTTTGGCTGACTTGTGCCAGAAAAAGCTGTAATGCTATCCTGCACGTCGCGCAATGTAAAACGTGAAATGCTGTTATTACTATGTACATCTTCATACACGCTTGCCTGTTCTGATTTGTCTTCCTCTAAATCTAAATCAACCTCCTCCAAATCATAGTGGTCCAACAATCTATCCTGCAACACACTTTTTCTGCCCACTGTACTAAGTTTGAGCTCTTTTAAATGCTGCCGCAGCTCTTCTACTTTCAATGACATAATTGTTTTCGAATCCATTATTGTTTGCGCAAGTACTACTGCTTTGTACAACAAAATATTTTCTTAAATTATGTTAGTTTACAAAATTAATGGAGGCTTCACCTCTCATTAAAAGAATTGACAAAATTTTAAGTTTTTTTTTTTTTAATTGTTAGGCGCCTGCACTCACCAAAACCGCGTTCTCTGGTATTTGGATTTGCCTACCGCTTGTACTGCTGCTCTCCACTGTTTCAAACTGCTTCTACTGCTTGCTGTTGTTTGTATGCAGTTTCTCACTGCCTGCGTCCCGCGTCGCACTTCCCACGCTGCGCTGCTTGCAAACTGCTTGGCGGCCGTTAACTTGCTACACAGCGATATTTTGTTGCGCTAGACTTTTTTACGATGCTTATTGCTAACGTAACTAAGTATGTATGTCACAGCTTGCAGATCAACGCACACACACTTTCCGTTGTTACGTTTTCTGCGCCCTTCAACTGTGACTCCCTCGCTGTCGTCGCTTTCGATGCCGCAGCCTGCAGATCAACGCACACACGCACACACACTTTGCGTTGTTACGTTTCTGCGCCCTTCAACTGCGACTCCCTCGCTGCCGTCGTTTTCGGTGTCGCAGCCTGCAGATCAACGCACACACACTTTGCGTTGTTACGTCTCTGCGCCCTTCAAATGCGACTCCCTCGACGCACTCTTCACTGTTGCAGCATCTCATATACGAGTACGTGAGTATTCGTATAGTTCAGCTGTACTTCTGCCTTGTCGCCAGCCACTTTACCGTTTGTTTTTACCTTTAGGCCTCTCGCATTCATCGATGTAGCGTCGTTGTTGCCGTTTGTCGCTTCCACGTATATGGCGATATAATGAACAAATTTTTGGCCTTGAACGCGGCTGTACACCTTTAACACAGAATTTTCGTGCTGCACACACTCAAAGTATACGTTGACGCGTATGTAAAAATTCACATCACTTCTTTTTATACTTTAGACAAATCACGGACGAGCCCCCAATTATTTGTAGGTTTGAAATACAAATTAGTTTATTTGGGCTGTCTTGTAGTATACATAAGTTATAAAAGTTACATGAATAGTTAATATAAAAGAAATGCGCAGCACTTCCGCGAACAACACTTTAAACTGGCCTTGGCAACAACACTCACTGTCTACACTCTGACCCGCAACTCTCCAACAACTGACTTCAGCCACTCCACTCAAGCGAATGCCTTATTCTCCTCTTCTGTTCGATTCTTAAGCCTATCGATACTCGCTGATGCCATATTAGGCCAGGGTTGCTAATAGGGTATTCTACTCCCGCCTTATTCCCCAGATCCTACATACATATGTAGATACATATGTACATACATAGATGTGCACATAAGTATGGACATTCAAACATTAGTGTCTCAAATTTTGCTTTGGCTATTTCAATCGTTTGCACGCAACTACACGAACAGCTGTTTGTGTGTGTGTGTGCGTGTGTGTATGTATACTTAGTTGTCCCCAACTGTTTGATATTTTGTATTGTTTGTTCTGCCTGCTTTTGTAATATGCATATTTTGAAAATCCTTGAATGCAAAGTTGTAGATTTAGTTACGTAGATTACATTATCCAAATTTTAAATCGATCGGACTAAATTTATAACAAAAACTTTTCATTTGAAATAGTGAATAAATATTAAAACCCCAATAATTCAAGCTCCAACACAAATTTCGAAAATCCAGTTTTCTTTGTATTCTTTAATTGATTTTAGAAACTAAGTTTTAAGTCGATCGGTTTGAAAAATGCGGATTTTTCAAACAAACTTTGGAGCTACTTTTCCCCTCTTTGGAGCTCGAATTTTCCAAAATCCCTTCTTAGTGCTCATCTACACCATGATAGGATACTTGAGCCCAAATTTCAGCATCCTAGCTTTTACCGTGTGGGCTGTGGGCTGTTGACGCGGTTTGCTTTTGTGCCCCAAGAAAACCCCCAATAATTCAAGCTCCAACAAAAAATTTAAAAAACCGAGTATGCAGTTTTCTTTGTATTCTTTAATTGATTTTAGAAACTAAGTTTTAAGTCGATCGGTTGAAAAATGCGGATTTTTTCAAACAAACTTTGCAGCTATTTTTCCCCTCTTTGGAGCTCGAATTTTCCAAAATCCCTTCTTAGTGCTCATCTACACCATGATAGGATACTTGAGCCCAAATTTCAGCATCCTAGCTTTTACCGTGTGGGCTGTGGGCTGTTGACGCGGTTTGCTTTTGTGCCCCAAGAAAACCCCAATAATTCAAGCTCCAACAAAAAATTTAAAAAACCGAGTATGCAGTTTTCTTTGTATTCTTTAATTGATTTTAGAAACGGCACTCGTGTCAATGCCGTGCAGCGATGAGCCACGATCAAAAAGCACTGACAATTCTCATCTCAATTTGCTAGAGTAAAACTTTCGATAGTTGAAGCCACCGATACCATCAAAATATCAAAGTTTGAATGCAATAAGCAGAATATTTAAATGATGAAATCGAATTATTTATTGAGATCAATAAGAACAAATCATATACATACATACATACATACATCTGCCCGCAATGCGAAGCAGAATATGCGTAGCTCCGTTATTCGGTTTCTGCTTTACTATCGCTTAAGCTTAAGTAACTGTAAACTTTTGACGTTTTGCCTTTGCAATTAACATTAAATGGTCAAAACGAAAGAAGAGCGAGCTAATAACTTGCAGTTGTTGTTGCTTTTAGAGCATTATTTTATTTACAATCAAACAACTGTGTTCGATTGCCCAATGTATACATTAATACGAATGTACATACATGCTATATTCATACACAGGCATACAGTATGTTTCTCTTTACTTTTTCAACCGTACGTAGAGAACCGCACACATAGACACGAACTGTTGCTTGTTGTGTGTGTGAGTGTGTGTATGTGATGTCCCCAACTATTTGATATTTGTTGTTGCTGCATAAAGCTATTAATGAAAACTCTAATGCCAAATGCACTAAACAAAGAAAAAATTACTTTTAAAAATGTTATATAATTTTCAATTAGTTAACATTTCTTGCTCTGTCAGTGCAAGCATACATACATGTAGGTTTGAAATACAAATTAGTTTATTTGGGATGTCTTGTAGTATACATAAGTTTTAAAAGTTACATGAATAGTTAATATAAAAGAAATGCGCAGCACTTCCGTGAACAACACTTTAAACTGGCCTTGGCAACAACACTCACTGTTCACACTGTCCGAGAAACTTTGGTCTTAACTTCATGCCTGTGCCATATTGTGTTCTTTTAATCGCTACCAGTTCCCCTACTTTATAAGTTTCTTCGACTTTCATTTTTTCGTTAAATCCCTTTCTATTCTCTTGTTGTATCTTCTCAATGTTCTCCTGTGCTTTAATCCTTACTAATTCTCGCTCTTCATTAAAAATGTCCATGTCCACTTCTTCTAGAATTTGCCTTATGTCTTCGTTTTTAGTTTTCATGTCGAGTCCTGTAAGAAGTGTAAGGAGTGAATTTCGTGCTTCGTGGAGGTGTGCTGTTTATAATTTGTTGAACGCGATCAACATGACAGTACCAATTCGAGGGATTGCTCTGACACATTTTGGTCAACATTGCAATGACAATTCTATGAATGCGTTCTACCTGTCCGTTACCCCTTGGCATACCTATTGTAATGTGTAGGAGTTGGATGCCCTCATTCTCACAATATTGTTTAAATACATTTGATGTAAACGCTGTGCCTCTATCAGTAACTACTCTTTTCGGGTTACCAAAAATATACGCCTGTTTTTGGAGCTTATCTATGACTTCATCTGTTCCCGTCGATTTAGTGGGGTAAAGCCAAACAAATTTCGAAAAGGCGTCTACCACCGTTAAAATATGCATATATTTCTTTTTTGTACTCGTGAGAGTGATCTATATGATATGATCCCAATGGATCTTGGGCCTTGTCAATAGGTACTAAAAGTCCCTCTTTTTTGCCTCGTTTTGCATCTGATATAAGACATTCAACACAACTACGGACCACTTTGCCTACTTTTTCTTGCATATTGTAAAAAAAATATTGACCATCGCTAAAAACGGCATGTCCTTGATGACAAACTGTTTATAGGTTAAGTCTTTTCTCACTGATTCTAATCCGGCAAACGCAACTTGCTCTTTTTTTTACTTTTTTTCACAATTTTTGGCGATGTGGCCCGGCTTGTTGCAATTATAGCATGTTGATGGTTCCTTGCATTCCCTTGTCTGATGACCTTCTTTATTGCATTTAAAGCATCTCTTAGTATTTTGTCCCTGTCCTTTTTTCATTACAATTTCTTTGTTTCCACCCACGATCTTATCGTAGAGCTTGATTTCCTCTTTTAAATCTTTTATAGTTTTGCAACGATAAAGACTTGCCTTGTTGGATTTCGTGTCTGGCACACCATCGGCAAAGTAAGAGATCAGGCTCTCATCATCGAGTTGAATTTGTTTCCCCATCTCAATCAGGCTGTATAAATATTCGATCATAGTCTCTTTCGGTAGTTTTCGTCTTTTCCTTAGCAAACTGTGTACCTCAGCTGAGCTCAATTTCTGGCCAAATTCAGATTTAAGATTTGCCTTCAATTGTGTCCAACTGCGGACTCCAGTCAATCCTCTTGTAAACAATTTTGCTGCCCCAATCAATAGCTGTTTGGCGTAAATAAACATTTGGAGGTCATCCCATCGCACGGTTATGGCTACATCTTCAAATTCTGCAATCCACTGTTCTACGTTTGGCTGACTTGTGCCAGAAAAAGCTGTAATGCTATCCTGCACGTCGCGCAATGTAAAACGTGAAATGCTGTTATTACTATGTACATCTTCATACACGCTTGCCTGTTCTGATTTGTCTTCCTCTAAATCTAAATCAACCTCCTCCAAATCATAGTGGTCCAACAATCTATCCTGCAACACACTTTTTCTGCCCACTGTACTAAGTTTGAGCTCTTTTAAATGCTGCCGCAGCTCTTCTACTTTCAATGACATAATTGTTTTCGAATCCATTATTGTTTGCGCAAGTACTACTGCTTTGTACAACAAAATATTTTCTTAAATTATGTTAGTTTACAAAATTAATGGAGGCTTCACCTCTCATTAAAAGAATTGACAAAATTTTAAGTTTTTATACTCTGTACATGAAATGTACAAGAGTATATTAGGTTTGCGGGAGCTGAAAAATGTAACAGGCAGAAGGAGGCGTGGCAGACCCCACAAAGTATATATATTCTTGATCAGCATGACGAGACGAGTCGATCTAGCCCTGTCTGTCTGTCTGTCCGTCTGTCCGTCCGTATGAACACCTGGATCTCAGAGACTATAAGAGATAGAGACACCAAATTTTGCACGAAGATGCGTTATGTGTGTATTCTATACGAGTTTGTTTTATTTTTTTGATTTTCCCCCCCCACCTTCCCCCCCTATGGGGGTTTTCCCGATTTTCCATTCGTATAATCGCCTATATCTCGGAGACTATAAGACCTAGGAACACCAAATTTTAGTCCCAGATGCCTTATGTGAATACGCAGAAAATGTATATTTTGGAATTCCCCTCCCTCCCCCCTCTACCCCGCAAATCGTAACTCCCGTAATTCTTGGAATTTCGAACTAAAATTTTGGAAATACCCCCAGTTAGTTATTATGTGTCCGTATGCCAAATTTCATTATGATAGACCGATTTAACAAGAAGTTATAGCCATAAATATATTTGTTGATGCAGCGCTGCTGCAGCGCTGCTCAAGCGCTGCCCGCGGCTGTTGTTGATGTTGCTGTTTGGTTGACTGCGAAAATGCTTACACAGACACGAATTGATGCGCATAGGCATACATACACTCACACAGACGCAATTGCTATGTAAATGTGCAATTATACACCCTTTACGTCAGTTCGAATACCGAGAGAGGTAAAATCGATCAAATTTTTTTTTTTATTTTCTTAGTTTTTTTTTATTTTCTATAATTATTGTAAACATATGTACAGAGTATTTCAAAGTCGGGACACCCGACTTTAGCTTTTTTACTTGTTTTTTTTTTTAATTGTTAGGCGCCTGCACATACACTCACCAAAACCGCGTTCTCTGGTATTTGGATTTGCCTACCGCTTGTACTGCTGCTCTCCACTGTTTCAAACTGCTTCTACTGCTTGCTGTTGTTTGTATGCAGTTTCTCACTGCCTGCGTCCCGCATCGCACTTCCCACGCTGCGCTGCTTGCAAACTGCTTGGCGGCCGTTAACTTGCTACACAGCGATATTTTGTTGCGCTAGACTTTTTTACGATGCTTATTGCTAACGTAACTAAGTATGTATGTCACAGCTTGCAGATCAACGCACACACACTTTCCGTTGTTACGTTTTCTGCGCCCTTCAACTGTGACTCCCTCGCTGTCGTCGCTTTCGATGCCGCAGCCTGCAGATCAACGCACACACGCACACACACTTTGCGTTGTTACGTTTCTGCGCCCTTCAACTGCGACTCCCTCGCTGCCGTCGTTTTCGGTGTCGCAGCCTGCAGATCAACGCACACACACTTTGCGTTGTTACGTCTCTGCGCCCTTCAAATGCGACTCCCTCGACGCACTCTTCACTGTTGCAGCATCTCATATACGAGTACGTGAGTATTCGTATAGTTCAGCTGTACTTCTGCCTTGTCGCCAGCCACTTTACCGTTTGTTTTTACCTTTAGGCCTCTCGCATTCATCGATGTAGCGTCGTTGTTGCCGTTTGTCGCTTCCACGTATATGGCGATATAATGAACAAATTTTGGCCTTGAACGCGGCTGTACACCTTTAACACAGAATTTTCGTGCTGCACACACTCAAAGTATACGTTGACGCGGTATGTAAAAATTCACATCACTTCTTTTTATACTTTAGACAAATCACGGACGAGCCCCCAATTATTTGTAGGTTTGAAATACAAATTAGTTTATTTGGGGCTGTCTTGTAGTATACATAAGTTTTAAAAATTACATGAATAGTTAATATAAAAGAAATGCGCAGCACTTCCGCGAACAACACTTTAAACTGGCCTTGGCAACAACACTCACTGTCTACACTCTGACCCGCAACTCTCCAACAACGGACTTCAGCCACTCCACTCAAGCGAATGCCTTATTCTCCTCTTCTGGTTCGATTCTTAAGCCTATCGATACTCGCTGATGCCATATTAGGCCAGGGTTGCTATAGGGTATTCTACTCCCGCCTTATTCCCCAGATCCTACATACAT